>NC_056748.1:36342095-36452095 GCF_019279795.1 Protopterus annectens
TGGGTGGTTGTTGACAATATAGTTGCAGACCAGACATTGTGGTCCCCAAATTGTTCTTTGTTTTCATTCAGGCAGAGTTATCTTCCATTTTTAGGCATTCACTGTTGTTTTAGCCTCAGAAGTAAATTTTCAGTGTTATAGTGCAAATCTTGATTGTTGTTCGTAAGTCTTGCAAATAATTTTGTCTTATAGAATGGGGGAACAAGGCTCAATCACTATGTGTTTTACTCATATGCTTGCAAGAGCTCACCTTAAGGGAATAATTTTATCCATTTGCCATCAGGTATTCAGTTGGAATGCAAAAAATCCAAAGTAAATCCAAAGGGCCTTAGCCTATTCTACTATTATCACATGTACTTATATATAATGAATGAGGATGTATACACTTCTTATCCTGAATGGTGATGTATACACCCCACCTTCTCTAGTCCTTTTCTGTCTGTCTCATCTCGATACTTTTTAAATAATGTACTTTCCACCTACATTCACTCCTCCATGCAAATTTGTGTTTACAAAAGTCATTCTATAACTACATTCTAATGAATAACTACAGTCAAATGAATAACAACTGTTATTTTACAACCTTACTCTCATCATTTACCTCCTCAGTGCAACTAATCATCTGTCTCAACTTGCCCCAGTCCTAATACAATTGTATGTATGAATATAACATATAAATGTATGTATGCAATACATGTTACCATTTTCTGACTGTACCCTAATATGGTTTACTATGTAATATAACTTTTTGCTTATTGTCACTGTGTATTATAGATATGTAATAATACTTTATTGCTTATTGTTACTGTGTTTTTGGAGCTTTTCTCCCTGGGCCTCCACTGAAAATGGGCTCCCTGAGCCCAGTGGAACTCCCCGGTCATCAAACTGGAAATAAATAAATAAATATATATATGTTTGTATGTATGTGTTTATGCATACACAGTTAACATGTGAGAGAGCTTAATGATGTTATACACAGTTGATATGCCAATGAATTAACTGATTTACATTAATGAATGTGAATGTGAAACACAGCTGTAAGAGACAACAGGGAAATCAGAAGAGACACAATAGTTGATTTAGTTAGGAACATGACACTCACCTGGCCTACATAGACATGTGCACATAGTATTAATTATACGGCTCTATCAACCCGCTTAGTGTTTGGTAGTGATACAATCTCACTTGACTGTCCATACTATTTTGCAGTCTGAACTTTCTTTGAGATGCCATTCCTAATTACCCATGATGGCCAATAGGAGCCCACACCCCCATCTATACCACTCATTAGAAACAGTCCCTAATGACCCCTGAAAGCCACTTCATTGAGATTCCTCTTATGTGTCCAACTTCTTACGTGGCCTGCTACTCATAAATTAAAGTGTATCAGCAAGTTCCTCTTTTCTAGGACAGAATGAATTCTCAGTCACAGCACTTTGCATACTTGTACTGAATAGTGCGCCTACACCATACATTATGCATGAAGTGTTTGAATATCCACTCATGTCTCTTGTTTATTCTGAGCTCTGTTGGCTATCACCCTTGCCTGAACCGAGAAGACGCATAGTAGTAGCTGTTCACCATTCCCATCCCCTCTTGTAACAGTAACAGCAATGGTGCTAATGTCTCCTTCTAGGGGACAAATAGTCTCTCACAATGTTTCTTGATGTGATGTGTTATCACTCAAAGTTTATTTCAAATGTAACATATAAAAGCCAAAGATGTCCAATAGGCTGAAGCTGTTGTATAAAAATATACTTTAATAAAATAAATAAAAACAGGTGAGCGCTTTTGCGATACTATCACTTCTTCAGACCATAAAACATACACTGCAACAAAGCATTTAAAAACAACTCTTTAACCAATCAAATGAGAGTGTTAGTCATATGACATTCATCAGTGATTCAAACCACTTCTTTTTAAGGCTGGCTTTAAAGAGATAGCACTATTAAGACCTGGAAACACATCTGCTCTAAAGTCTAAGATCCATTTCAACTCCAAAAATTCAGTTTCATTAGTGGCATCACCCTCTGTAATATTGACATTAAATTGCTGCAGAACTAAGAACTTAAATTTGTGAGTTTCTTCAAAATCTAACACATGCTTAGCTAGTGCATTATTGGGTTTACCATTTCGTATATCATTAGTATGTTCCAGTATATACCAGCACAGCCCCCCATGGTGTTTTAATGGCAGAATATGGAATTAGTCTTCTAAATGCAGAGAAAATGCAGTCATCTTCTGCCATAGCTGTTCGCTTTAATGAATTCACAATAAGCACTCAAATTGTGCAGGTAGTGAGACCTAAAACACATATAGGGCAGGGCCCTGACTGCTCGAGTAACAACGCTATTTTAAATAATAGTGCCCTAACCAAAGATTACATTTTTTATAGAGAAAGTGCTCTTGGTAAGGCAAGAAAAGAGAAAAGGCTATTCGCACAGCAGGCAAGGGAGGCAGAGCATGATTGTGACTGATGATGTATGCCTAATAAGGAAAATAACAGGCAATCAAAAAAGACAAATGAATAAACTGAAAGAAACAATCCAGAACCTGGAAAAGGACAGAGCAGCTGTGAGATCAGAGATGCAGGAACACAGCAGAAGGCTGACAGGAACAGAAATAAAAGCTAAAATGGCAAAAAGAAAACCTGGATGACCTAGGAAACAAATACAAAAGGTATAATATAAGGATAGCAGGAGTGTCTCAGCATGACCTGGACACATTGCTGGAATTGCTGGAAACTAGAGTTCACTTACCCAAGTTGCAAGAATCAGTTATAGAAAGAATCAACATATTTGTTATAAGGTGAGGTGCAGGAGGATGGCAATCAAAGCACAGCTATTAACATAAAGAAAAAATTATGAGACAAGCTAGAACACGTAAACTAATATCCTTTAATGCTATGTTCATAAAACTGGTGGAGGAATATTCTGAACCACTGCATAAACTACGAAAAGAGGTGACTGACATGTTGGGGGCCAATGAAAGTCCAGGGAATTTCTGCATAGATTAACTACCCTGCTATCTTAACTGCAACACAGAAGGGAAACAGACACAGGTTCCATGCACTCAGAGGAAGAAGCACACGCTTTTGTTATGGAGATTTTGCACACTGGAAACTAAAGCAACAGATGCAAAGAAATAAATTCAAATATCTGACCAAAAATGGCAAACTTGTGAAAGGCAAGAGAGAAGGTAGAATTAGTAGCAAACATCTGATGCAATAACAAGAAGTAAAGAGGAAGTAAACAAAGGCACACATAGTGGTGATGACAGAAATGGAGGAAAGAAAATGAAAAATATAGGAAGTATGACAGAAGTGTACAAAAATGATACAAGAAGAACAAGAAACTGGTCAAAGTAGAAAACCAGCAGAAGAGGTGTCAGATAGAGACTGCAGTAGAAGTGGGGACAGAGCCTACAAGAAGAAGAAGAAGAAGAAGATACTGTCAAAGAGGAGACACTACAACTGAAGCCTCAGGGGATTTAGTTGCCCAATGCTGGACTCCTGAGGGGCTGAACAGGTTGGATTGCTCAAAGGAAGATGGAAGAAAAATAGAAAGGCATTGCAAGAGAAAAAAAAAATGAGTGGATGTACTCAGTAAACTCTATCATATGCAGGTGTTGGGTCTTGACTGCATGTCAAAAGAACTGAGAAGCTAAAGTCATGGAAATGACAGGGCAAAGTGTGTGTTTGTGGGGAGGGGTAAATAAGACTGAAAAGAACTAATGGGATCTGTGAACATAGGGCACTATTCAGTGTAAGAATATTTTATTATAATTATTGTAGTCAGGAAGTAACAGAAAGGTACTGTGTAAAAGGAGGGAACACAAATAGGCAGATTGCTTTTATACGTAGTGGTGCTGCGGTAGCGTTGTCGCCTCACAGCAAGACGTTGTCCCATTCGATTCTCAGCTAGAGTGTCTTCTGTGTGGAGGCATGCGTGAATGGGCGTGCCTTCATTGAAGGTTGTGCATCAGGGCTGGTAACTCGGCATGTAAAAATCCACTACCAAACATTAGCTGACCGGAGTTCCGCTGTGGCGACCCCTGACCGGGATAAGCCGAAAGACACAACAACTGTGATTTACCACATTTTATAATGTTTGTGTTTTCATACAAAAGTAAGCTTTCTGTTTGAAGAAGTGGGCAAAAGTGCTGTAATGCACCTGAAATAACAAATGAGGGAAGTGGAGAAAGAAAGAAATATGGAAATAACAGTCTTAAGTCTGAATGCATTTTTTTACAGCAGAGTGAAAAGGAATGCATGAAACTGTCACAAAAATAAGATCATGTGCAAAGAAAACAAGTAGTGACTTTGGGAAAGATAAGCGAAAAAAGAGGAGAAAACAAAAGATAAGAGACAGTCATGGAGAAGTGAAAACAAGATGGACAAGGCTAAAACAGAACTGGATTAAGAGATCAAGGTGACTAACTCAAGTCCAGGAGCACTAAAATTGCAGGTTGGAGGGCAACAACTCTGACTGTTTGAGGGAGAAGGGGCTCAGTATAAGCAAAGACCAAAGGGCATAAGGTCCATTTCAGCAGGGAAACCAAGGGGATGACAGCTTTTTCAAAGGTAGCATCGAGGAAGGAGAAGTGGGTACAAAACTAAAGAGAACAGAAGGGAATGAACACAGACTGAAAGTGGTAAGCTGGAACTGGGGGGGGGTCTTTGAACCTAATCAAGAAGAAAACTACACACAGCAGAATGAGTATGATGCAAGGTGAGGTGGTACTGTTCCAGCAGAAATAAAGGTAAAAGAGTAAGGGAAGATCATGAGCCCATAATACCCCAAGGGAGAAACAGACAACAAAGTAGGAGGTGCCATGAGGGGAGTGGCCACCCCTTATGGAAAGAGAATATAAGTAGTGATTGAAAGGGTGCAGAAAAGTGGGGAAGGGAGATGGTTCATTTGGCAAGGAAGAATAAATGGAAGGAGATGCACAACAGGGAACCTGTATTATCCAAACAAGTATACAGATGACTTTTATAGCAGGTTCTAGGGAAAATGGAATCAGATAAAAAGGAATGGGGGCAATCATTGGAGGGAACTTCAATTCCACACTAGATCCAAAAAAAAAGACAGGCTGTTTGGCAAAAAGAATAGAGTTTAAGGGCACAAAAAAACTTAGAAAGAAACATGAAAGTAAATTAGTGGAAGGATATATGGAGGGAAAGACACCCTGGAAAGAGGGAGTACACATTTACCAGATATCACTTGATTCAGTTCAGTAGACTGGACAGAACACTAGAGATAGAGGAAACTCTAAAAATTGTGGAAGAGACAGAAATGCAGGAAAGATACATATCAGACCTTTCAGTGGTGACAATGATAACATGGACAGAGAGGGAACAAGTGGAGGATTTGGGATGGATGGGGCAAGATACAAATGAAAAAAATCAGGAAAGGAAGCAACAATTACAAAAACGATAGATGAGACAGTGGAAGAGAACACTATAGACAAGACAAAATTGGGGGAACACTGGTGAGATGGAATCAAAGCAGCAGTTAGGGGAAAATCTGGAGAGAGGATGGGTTGAAAAGGAGGCAAGATGAGATAAAACTGGAAGGAGAACTGATTAGGATACAAAGGGAAACAAAATGGTACAGACAGAGAAGCATTAAGGATAGTGGAAGCAGTAATAAAAACTGAACTAGAAGGAAAGATAACAATTGCAATGAAAGCAGATCAATTGTACAGGAAGGACTGCTGATGGGTAATTTTAAAGGAAAAGATAAAACATCTACCAAGGAAATATAAAAAAAGGAAAAGGTGAGAGAGAAGTACAAACAATTAGGGTAATAGAGGAGGGTAGTGGGGTTAGAGACACATTTAGGGAATACTACCGACAAATACAGCAGGAACAGGAGAAGGAAAAGGAAGTGTATTGGGAGGCTGCAGAGCAATAAGGTACCAAGCAGATGAAATATTCAGGATGAAACTGAATGTAAAACTCATAATGAAGGAGATCAAAGAGACAGTGGAAGCAATGAAAGGCAGAAAGTTAGTGAACTGATCCTATTTTTAGTTCTACCAGCAGTTTGGAGATGCAGTATGGACAGTTGTCAAGGAGGAATATAAAAAGATACTGCAAATGAAACAGGGGGAAAAGCATCCATAATGAAAACAGCCAGAGTGGTAGTTATTCTAAAAAGGAGAGGGGGGACATGATGGAAGTAGGGGATTATAGACCAATCCCCTTAATAAAAAAGACAGCATGGTGATGGCAATTGTACTAGGAGAATGGATGAGATTCTGATGAGAATAATACAGGACTGGCAGGATGGGTTTGTGAAAGGTAGAAGGGCAGAAATGAATTGGTGGGCCCTACAAGAGTTTATGAAAGGAAAAGAGCATAAGGGTGGTACATGGGCAGGGATTATCTTTGTTGGTCTACAAAAGGCCTTTAACACAGTTAAATTGGAGTTGCTCTGAGGAATACCACAAAAAAGACAAATGGGCAAATAAATTAAAGGACTGATAAAGGCAATTTACAGTGAGCCAGAAACAGAGGTAATAGTAAACAGAGAAGTTTCCAAGGCACTACATGTAGGGAGGATGACCAGACAGGGGTGCCCTCTCTCTCTCCACAGGGGTCTTCATGTTTTTCATAGAAGAGCTAATAACTGACCTGAGGAAAAAGTTAGCACAACTAGAAAGAAAAAGAGTACAGCCAGGGTTTCTAATGTATGCCGATTACTGAATACTTATGTCAGCAAATGTTCAGATGGCCATAAAGGAAATAATGCCAGTTTTTGTAGGATTTGAAAAAGCGTAAGGACTTAGATGTAACAAAAAAAAAGCTGTGGTGGTCAGGATAGAAGAAGGAAAAGAAGACAAAAAAGAAGAAGAAAAATATGAGTGGAATACATTCAGGAGATGGAATACCCCAAATATCTGGGATTATATGCAGGAAACATATTAAGTGATACAATACAAAATAATCTGGGGAAGAGCAGAGAGTAAATGCAGGAGATACTGGACAGGGGAGGACATAAAACATAATTATGTAGAATCAATGTGATTAGAATGATGATTCTTACAGTTATTGCGCATGGACTAAGAAACCTGCCAGTGGATCCAACAGAAACCAAACTACTAAAATTACATAAGGCCTTGGAAGGGTAGATACAGGAAGAGAAACTGAGAAAGGTCTCAAAAAAACAAGCTAAGACTTAATAGGGAAAAGGATGCTGGGGGACTCCCACACATACCCATGCAGGTCTTAGCATATAAGGGAGAAATGGGAAAAAGTAGGAAAGGTGTTTTTGAAGACCTGAGGGAGAAAGTAGTGGAAGTCAAAAAGAAAGAGATAAGAAATGATGGGAAAAGGAAAAAGGGTGGCAGCCTGGGAAAGATGAAATGGTGAAGTCCTCAAAATAACATTAGAGATGCAGAAAATACATGGGGTGGGAGATTAGATATTAAGAATGCTACACAGATGGTATATCACACAAGAAAGATTATATAATTAGGGAAGGAAAAAAGATTCAAGATGCTGGGAGTGTACCTGGGCTTAAAAGATCTGGACAGAAGCTCTGGAAATATGGAAGAGGATATATGGAAAAGAGGGACAAAACTCCTGTGATTTTTGCATGTGGGATATATGAAATGAAGAGAGGGGTTGACAGAAAAAAGAAATGTGGGAAATAAGACCAATGGCAACAGAAGTGAAGAGTGTAATAGCCAAAAATTGGAAAATAAGGGGCAAGTGCCAGACAGGAGAGCTGGACAGGAGTTTATAGACATTGTAAGAAGTCAAAACAGAATAAACTGAGAGGGGTGGGACAAAAAGAAAATGAAGATTGGAAGGAGATGATGAGTTACTACCAGTTAAAAAAGGAGAATTGGGGTGAAAGTAACAATAATAGCAATAAGAAGCAGCAAACCACTGGCAAAACCACTGGTGTAAAAAGTGCACCAAGAATGAGGCTGGCACAGTGCAAAATTGTGACAGGATATAAAAAGTAAAGAAATCCTAAAAAAAAAAAAAAAATATATATATATATAGAATATACACACACACACACACACACACACACACACACATATGTATGTGTGTGTGTGTGTTTAGATTTCATTTAGGAACCATAAAGAGTAAAGAAAGAACATGAGATGTATCACACTGACCAAGAATACCCATAAAAATATAGCATGAGGTTCAAAGTCATTTAGACTTCAAGTATAATACGGTCGTGAAAGTATGGAGTAACTCAGCTCAGGTACCTGACCTATAAATTTAATTAAAAAGTACTCAGAGACTATGTGCAAAAAAGCTTAATTAATTCTGTGGAGTTTCTAAATAGTTTAGACAAAATCGTATGAGTCACAGATTTTCCCAGAGGAAGAAAAAAAACAGAAAAGTATTCATTTTGAATCCAGCTCCCATTTCAATTGATATGGCAAACAGGGGTACCTCAAGCCTACAGGAGCAGGGACAGTGTGACGTCATACTGGTCACCATTCTTCAGGAACTGCATAAAATAAATACTAGATTGGCCTCTTATAGATGGGCAAGTGAAAGAAGAAGCAGTGAATGAGCACTCCCATGCCTTACAAAGCTTAATAAATGATGATGAGAGTCAAAGGCAAATTTAGCAACTGCAGAAGCCTGCCTGGATCTCCAGGATGAGAAAATAGTGAATCACAAAGAAGAATGTTAGGTTTGCTGGCATAATGGAAGGGCTGGAGGGCAAAAATTGCCTACAATTCATGACAGGGAAATTGCTCAATGGGCACATATGAACCCTGAAGAGGTTCAGTTATAGGCAGCGCACAGGACAGCCTGACAAGTGCAGAGGAATACATAATGAGGACCTAGTCAAATGTATGTAAATTTTGCTACCGTTCAGCTGTGAGAAAAAGTAGTATCTTATTTGTGGAAACCTGACCAAGAATATCCATAAAAATAAAAGCCCTTCTTCTCCACTGGAGGTTTCTGTCCCCCCTGAGCTCACCTTAGAATACCTGCATTACTCTTTGACAGGTGTACTGCTCCAGTCAAACTCCCCACCTGACACTGTCCCCTGAGCAGGTCCCTCCTGGATGCCCGGGCGCTTGGAGCCAGAAGCGAGAGCCCCGGTGGGGCTCACCCCCCCCGCCTCACCAGGTAAGTGAAAAAACAATAAGAGTAGTGGTATTTCACTGATAGCCGAGGCCTCAAACTTATTCTACACCTCTCATGTCTCCATACAGTGCCAGATTAGAGTCAAGCTCAACAAGGTCTTCTTTCCCTGCTGATTCTGCCAAGCCCATTCCCTTGGCTGTGGTTTTTCTAGATAGTAAGTAGGGACAGTGGGAATCTCATTCATCCATTCATGCTCATCACTAATTAGATGACGAGGCATTTGGCTACCTTAAGAGAGTCATAGTTACTCTTGCTGTTTACCCGCGCTTCATTGAATTTCTTCACTTTGACCTTCAGAGCATTGGGCAGAAATCCCAATTTTCCAACAAAGTCTAATGACTTCTCATCTTCTCTTTGTCGATGATTTAAAACTGTATAGCTCATCAGATGAGGAACTGAAAGCACAGCTGCAGGTTGTCAAAACTTTTTCAGATGATATTGGAATGTCATTTGGTCTTGATAAATGTGCAAAAGCAACCTTTACAAAAGGAAAACTGCAGCACCAGGAAAACATCAGTTTTGGACAATAATGTGATACAAAAGAACTTGAGCAAGAGGGAGTGTATAAATACTTGGGAACTGATGAAGGATCATCAATAAAACAAGAACAAATGTGAATAAAGCAAAGTAAGGAGTACTATAGAAGACTAATATTTATCTTGAAAACAGCATTGACCTCTGTGAACAATATCCAAGCCATAAATCAATTTGCTCTTCCTGTCCTAACTTATAGTTTTGGAGTGATTGACTGGCCCCAAAAAGTGTTGGATAGATTGGATATTAAAACAAGAAGGCTGCTTCATGCTCACCAAATGATCTATAAAAATTAGTGTATACCAAGATTATATATTCTCGATTCCAAAGGAGGGATAGTCCTCCTTGAAAGTGATTACATGTATAGATCTGTAATCGTGGGACTCCACACATATCTACTGACTTCACACGATCCAAATGTAGTAAAAGTTTTGAAACACGAGGAGAATAAATTTAAGATGACACCTCTGCTTAATTTAGCAGAAGCATATCGAAGTCAAGCAGGAATGGAAATCAAACCAGAAGTAGATAAAAACCAGGCAGCAACTGAATGTGCTAAAAAACAAAAGAAAGAATATAAGGTGAAGGACCAGATGAGAAGGCAAGAAATGTGGAAAAATATAAATATAGTTGCAAGTATAGAAAACTTCTGGAAGAGCCTCATGCTGATCAAGAACGAATGTAGGAATGGTTAAGGAGAGGTGAATTCACATCAAGAAATGAAAGGTTAATATTGGCAGCCCAAGATAGTGGGCTACGTAAATGCTGGTTTACAAAGTCCATTGAACATGTGGGAGAAACAGACATATAGGGTTTGTAAAACTGAACTGAAAACAGTCACACACTTTGTTGCTGGTTGTGATGCACTACTGGCAGGGGGACTGCATATTGAAAGGCATAATAATGTGGTGAGACTGTTACACTGGAGATTGTGCAAACATTATGGTATTGAAGTGGCTGAAAAACACTGGAAACATGAGCCACAAGGAATCATAGAAAATGATGAAGTTTATATCACATTGGATCACCCAATACCACAGTTCAAAAGATAGATGCTAGAAAACCGGATATAGTGGTCCAAGAAAAGAAGACAAAAGTAGCATTGATCATTGAAATCTCCACACCTAGTGACTACAGTGTCTTGCGTACAGAGAGACACAAAGTCATAAAATACCTTGATCTGTAGGCAGAAATGAGAGCCATGTGGAAGCAAGATACCCAGACAGTTCCAATAGTAGTAGGAGCAACTGCTCTTATAAAAAAAGAATTTACAGTTGTATTTAGATATGTCACCAATTCATGTAACACCGTATGGACTGCAGAAGGAATCATTACTGGGCACATTGTGGGTGCTGTGAAGAGCACTTTTGTCTGACATCAAAGAATGAAAAAATACTAATTTCATGAACTTTAATTGTACTTTGACTTAGGAATGGGGTCCATTCCCATCAAGGTATTAGAAACCCAAAAGACTTGGAGAAATTAAAAATGGGAAAAACCAAGAATACCCATAAAAATATAGCATGAGGTTCAAAGCCATTTAGACTTCAAGTATAGTACGATCGTGAAAGTATGAGGTAACTCAGCTCAGCTACCTGACCTATACATTTAGTTTAAAAGTACTCAGAAACTCTGTGCAAAAAAGTTTAATTAATTCTGCAGAGTTTCGAAATAGTTTAGAAAAAATCGTATGAGTCAAAGATTTTCCCAGAGGAAGAAAAAAAGCAGAACAATATTCATTTTGAATCCAGCTCCCATTTCAATGGCTATAGCAAACAGGGGTACCTCAAGCCTACAGGAGCAGGGACAGTGTGACGTCATACTGGTCACCATTCTTCGGGAAATGCAAAAAATAAATACTAGATTGGCCTCTTATAGATGGGCAAGTGAAAGAAGAAACAGTCAATGAGCACTCCCATGCCTTACAAAGCTTAATAAATGATGATGAGAGTCAAAGGCAAATTTAGCAACTGCAGAAGCCTGTCTGGATCTCCAGGATGAGAAAATAGTGAATCACGAAGAAGAATCTTAGGTTTGCTGGCATAATGGAAGGGCTGGAGGGTAATAATTGCCTACAATTCATGAGGGGGAAAATTGCTCAATGGGCACATATGAACCCTGAAGAGGTTCAGTTATAGGCAGTGCACAGGACAGCCTGACAAGTGCAGAGGAATACATAATGAGTACCCAGTCAAATGTTTGTACATTTTGCTACCTTTTAGCTGTGAGGAAAAAGTAGTATCTTATTTGTGGAAACCTCGCTATAGAATCATGTGTGGGAAGTTCTGAATGTATGTGGACAAGGACTTCCTTTAGAGAAAGGAACTTGAAATATAAAATTTTGTACCGAGTGACATCTGGGATTTTTTTCCCCGAGAAATCCAAGGAGTTTCACAAAGTCAGAAGAGGCATAGCAGGCATTAGACTTATGGAAGTCAACTGCATGCACAAGATAGTTCCCAACAACCAAGTGAACAAGCGGTTCCTTTGATAGAGAAGGTAGGGAATAAGATGTTTCCATATTTGAAAAGTATGCGGTACTGAAAACAAACACAGATCTACTTCAGAAAAGAAGAGTCAGAAGCCTGGGAAGCATGTCTGATATGAATTAACAATAAGCAAGTAATGTAAAATCTTATACTGAGACTGATTAAGCATAAACTGTTGATATTTTCAAGGACAAAGAAAATATGAACAGTGTAATAAGACTTACTACTTTGAACAAAGTTTAGCAGTTGTCATGACTTATATGTTGCTGCTATATTAAAAAGAAATATCGATTGCTATGGGTAAGGGGGGTATAAATAAGCAATGTGCTTGCCTGAGACATGAATATAGTACCAGACAGTTAAGGTAGATTAAAGAGAGTCATTAAAAAATAAAGTGCATATGCTGAATTTTTAAATTAAGGGGGAACATGAGGACTGAAGTACATACAATTTGTTTTTCTTTTACTACGTCATTAAGTAACAATTATTGCAATTCATGGAGTTGACAAAGGAAGACATCTGGATGCATGATAATTGATACCATCCAGCTAAAGGGGTTACATTTAACGATTCACAAAAAACAATACCAAATGATATTGTGACAGTAAATATATTTCAGTAGAGGGTGTGCAGATGACTGTGGAAATATATGATTGGGGAATGTGAAAGACAATCTAGATATGAGTGCAGAAGGGCAATCACAACAATACAAAATGTTAAAGAACAGCTAAAGCACAGCCCTAGAGTTACAGTTAAGGAGGATAATCTTGCCCCCTTTGATATGTACCTAACCAGGTACATCCGGAAACTGGAACGTCCACTGATGTTCCTCACTAAAAGAATACAGGACGTAAGCAAAATGCCCTATGCAGACTGCCTCAAAGCCCTATCCCTGTATTCTGTCTCCTACAGGCTTTTGAGGGGAGATCTATGCCTGGCATACAGGGTATTGTCAGACCCCACTCTAATGGACCCCCTGCATATCCACAAAACAAACAGCACCAGAATTACCTGTTCTAAAGACTTAAACCATTGCCTGTAATAAAAATAGGATTTGCTGGAAAGATAGGTATGTATCCCAGAGACTACCCCACCTATGAAACAGGCTCCTCATCCATGTCAAGCAGAATTCCTCCCTAACTCAATTCAAGTGCAACTTGGACAATTGGATGAGAAAACTGAAATTCATCCTTGGTTTGGCACTGATGTCTCTAATGAACACAGGCGACCTATAAATGATTCATCTCCCAGGCCCATGCTCACACTTATCAAGGGTATCAGAACTTGTCAGAGATTTGGGATGCATGGCTAGGCTTAAAAAGGCCATTGTGGTCATTAGCCTAATAAATACCTATGAACCTAAGATGGAGGATATGGGTGAAGAATGTATGATGACCTTGACTGAGATTGAAACTGTGGTGTGACAGATAATACCCACATTTGTGTTACTGGTTGGAATATGGTCAGTGAAAAGATGGAGAGTCTGAGGTAACAGAAGATGAATTTTAACAAGGCTGCTAGGGTAATATAATACAGAGGTGGCTTTACAAGATTTGAAGATACAACACTACTCATGAGGACAGCAACAGAAAGACAAAAAAAATCATCAATAGTTCTGAGAATTCAGCATTATACTGGGCTGGAGTGAATGAAGCAGCTGATTACAGCCATATCAAAGGGGATGGAAACAGGGTAGTCTGATAGTGCCCAGTTAGGGGCAGATGCCCTCAACTTGAGAGCAAGTTATTTTTAAATGTATATAGTTGGTGGTGTTGGGGAGATAGTTTGTGAAGTTATAAAGATGAGTGCTAGCAAATGCAAAGAGGAATAATTAACAACATACAATCCAGAAGAAGTATTCCAGAGAATATTTGTTTAACATTTCTTAACCAGGACAGTTTGACTTGGAATGAGCCAATTTTCAGCAGAGGCCCAGGGAGAAATGCTACAGAAGCATGTCTTTGTAATGTGGGAGGAAACCCCAGCATCTGGAGGAAAGCCACACGAATGCAAGGAGGACATGCAGACTCTGCACAGAAGGCACCCAGCCGAGAATCGAACCAGAGAACTTCTTGCTGCAATGTGACAGCACAAACCGCTGCATCACTGCGCCATCCAATATGGAGGAAAAGTGAGACTAGGAAGCAAGATATAAACATAGGGTGGGTACAGCAAAAGTATTACGGATATGCTAGAGAGTTTAAGTAAGGATATGAATGGGTTAACCAGACTGGGAAAGAAGGACCATATCTTTACACAAATGAATGCAGAAAAAGCCACTCTTGCCATTTTACAGGAAAAGCATTTGGAGGAGTGTAAACTTCAAATTACAAGAAAGGGATATGTAATGTTCGCTGAAGCTGGTTACATACTGGCACAAAGAAGAAGGGTGGTGATTTTGAGACACAGAAATACTCTGTTTAAACTGCTGAGCAAAATAGAGAGCCACGATGGATGTTTAGCAATGATGAAAGGGGGTTGTCTCAGGAACAGAATAACAATCTGGGGCCTGTATCTCCCTCCTACATCCAACAGGCATTTTTTTCTAGGAAAATATTGAAGATAACAGGGTTTTATGAGGCCATATTGTCGATCTTGGGGACTGGCATATGAGTTTTTTCAGGAATAAGAAAAAGGAGGAGAGAGACGGAAACAGTACATATCCAGATTGGAAAAATCTTGAAGAAACAGTTGGAAGTTCTGGATGTAGTTGACACCTGGAAAGTTGCAGCAAATATGGGAGAGGAAGTACATATTTAAATCTCACCTAGATTTGCAACTTGGTCTAGATTAGATAAGTGTTTATAACTAAAGAGAATGAAGGGAGGGTGAGGGGAAACTAGGACAGGTCCATTGATTTCTTCTGAACATGTGCACTTATTGTGAGAGTGGAAATGGAGATAAGAGAAAAAACACACACGCACTGGTGCTTTCCAACTTATTATTTGAAAAATAAAGAATTTAGTCATTGGCTGGCTACACAGATTTATTACTGCAGGAAGAGAGTATTTGGACTGCGGAAAAATGGGATGCAGTAAAGACATCTTTAAAGGAAAGGGTAATAAAGTACACATTTGAACAAAGTAAGGGGTGGTGAGTAAGTAGGCTATAAAACATGGAAGAAATAACAGTATTACAACATAAGGGCAAAAACAGAATTGAGGTACATTATTTATTAAAAGAGAGGCTATCTAACTTGCAAGAAAGGGAGGATGACAGAATATGAATGCAACAAATTGTGGTGAGGGAAATATTTGTCACTAATTCCCTCCTATCCCTTGTTGGTAGACTGTGGCAGCAGCAGCAGATAAGGGAGGAGGGTTCACCATTTGAGGGATCTGGTTAATGGGAAAATGAAATCTACAGAGAATGGAATACTAAACATCTATTCATGCTTATTTTACTGAGTTATACACATTAGAGATATTGCCAGAGAAGATGGAAAAAACAGTACTAGGTTTTTGAGAGAGACTGAATTGCCAAAAATAGGAGAAATTCAGGCAGAGCAGCTGCAGGTGACAATAAGAATAAGAAAAGATGAAACTGAATTAGAAGTATGGAAATAAGTCAAGGGTAAGTCACCTAGCTCAGATGGTATCCCTACAGAGATCTGAAAGTTGAGTGGGAGTAAACTTTTAATATCTAGGATAGACTAATGAATAATATATTGGAACAAAAAAGTATACTAGTGACTTGGAAAGAGGGTACTGTAGTGGTTATACGCAAGGAGGGCAAGGATCCTAAAGAAAAAGAGTGATATAGCCCTATAATAATTTTGGATCATGTCTATAAAGTACTTATGATGATTTTTGCCCTCAGACTGATAAAGGTATTACCCAAGATAATACATCCAGATCATAGTAAATTCATTAGAGGGAAAGAAACCTTGATAATATTATAAGACTTCTTGTGCTAATTCAAGATGATAACAGGATTAGGAGGCAAGTAACAGTATTTGGTCTGGATGATAAAGTTTTTGATAGGGTGGGATGGATATTCCTGTTTGAAGCACTGTTGCAGTCTTATTAATAGAGATAGTACTTTTATTCATTCTAACACCAAAATGAAATATATTTTTAATTGTTCTGCAAAATCAGATTCTGTAAACATTGTATACTTAGCAACCTGTAATGCATGTACAAGTTTCGATGTAGGGAAAGATATAAGAAAACCGAAGGACAGGATCAAAGAACATAGGTCTGATATCAGAAGAACTATTTGTACAAATTCTTTAGCTAACCATATTGGTGAAAATGGTTGTGATAATGTTTTTTCTTTTAGAGTGATAGATAAAGTTTATAAAAATTTGAGAGGAGGAGATATAACTAACAAATTGAAAATAAAAGAATATAACTGGATTCTCTGGTTATAGGTTGACTCTATACCTGGACTTAATCAGACAGTGTCACTAAAACCAATTTTAAAGCATAGACAGATGTATCTAACTTGAACATTCTGGTCCTTTAAGAATTTTATTGCTTATCACTGATTGTTATAATTATTTTTTTTTTATTGGCTGTGTATTTTTGGAAATGCATTTAAAAGAAAATGTTAATTGTGAATCATTTACACTGAAGGAAGCTTGTTTTCCCGAAAGCTTTGATGTAAGAGTGTTCAATCTCGCCGTTTGTTCTTAAACACAGGTTTGGAGCCGATCCTCGGCTCCGAGTTGGCCAAATTGCAAAGCTCTGAATCTCAGAGAAGCTCGAGACCAGCCCATATCCCACAATCCTCCCTGCGATTACTCAGATCTAGTTTGCCGCTGCAACAGATCGGATCGAGGAGAGCTCGGACCAGATAGAAACTTGAGTTGTTGTTGATTTCTTCAGATAAGAATTCTAATTTTTTTCTTGCTGATACTTCCTTATAGTTAGTAGTTATTGTAGAAGTGCTGTGTGTGTGTGATATATATATATATATATATATATATATATATATATATATATATATATATATATATATATACCCATTTTTCTTCTTCAGGCACCCTTGTGGCCTAACCTTTTTTTCTTGGGTGTGTTTTTTTTTTGTGAGAGTTTTATATATATAACCTGTTTAGTATACATATATTGCTATAGGATTATTATTTTTTTTCTATTATCATAGTTATTGTCATTGTTACTGTACTATGTCAGAAAAAGACAAATCTGGCTTTAAAAGATGTCAGTGTGGGCGGAAAATGTCCATTACTGACAATCATGCTTCCTGTGTCTACTGTCTTGGCCCTCTCCATCTCCAAGAGGATTGCTCTATTTGTCATTCCTTTAGCGGGAGGGTCATGACAGATAGACGCAGGAAGCTTATTGACAGAGGATTGTTGAAGCCGGCCTTTCAAGAGGCTTTGGACAAGTTGGATCAGGCTTCTAAATCCTCGAAGGGGTCGAAGATGTCGGAGCCCATGTCATCGGCTCCGAGTTCATCTTCTCAGGTTCGTTCGCCGGTTCCACAGATCTCGGGGCTGAGCGTCGAACATTTATTTTTTCCTGAGCCCCAGATCTTGGAACCGGTGTCGGAACTGCCACCACCATCCATTCTTCGGTCGGTGCCATCTTCGACTCCTTCGACCCGTTCTTCCAGACCCCTGTCTGACACAGATGTGGATCATGTCATGCAGAAACTCATGGAGAACACGGCCCTTTCCAAGTTAATTGGAGTTTCCTCCCAGTTGGTGTTGAAACTAGAAGGCCTCCCCATATCTCCAACGGGTCCTCCTTCGAGACCCATCCAGATCTTGGAGCCGGGAGAAGATGACCTGATGATAGTGGAGCCCTCAGTGCCAAAACCATCCATTGCACGATCGACACCTTTGACTTAGACTCTTTCAGCACCATTATGGGAGTCGCAGAGCCGACGGTCTTTGCTCGGTTCTGGGACCGAGAGTCATACCGACCTGTCGGTGCCGACTCTCCCTCTCGGGGCCTCGGCACAGACTGGTTCATCTCCGTCCTCGGGGTCGGAGCCCACGGCACCTGGTTCTGGGATGCTTCCATGTTCTTCGGAACCGGGGGAGCCCTCAGCCAGGGGTTCAGGGGCCTTTGACCTTATGAGGAAGGTATTGTCTGCACAGACAACCACATCATCAGGGGAATCTTCTCCTTCCCCAAAAGGGCCACTTTCTGTTTCTGCTCCCACGATCCATCCCAAGCGTTGAGCCCAATTGCCTCAGACACCCACAGAGGGTTCCCCCTTTTCCTTGGAGGCCTCACCAGAAGCCCCTTCTGATGAGGTCCCAAGGAAACGGTTGTGCAAGAGGAGGCACATAGATTCCCCACAGGAATCTCTAACGTCTGACACCGACTTGGATGAGGCAGAGGGGTCCCCCAAATCACCCTCGGAGGATGTGTCATTTGCAGACATCCTGGAGATCTTGAAACAGAGGGGTGATTGGCAGTCCCTAGCCCCCTCTGAGGATGAGTCGGTGCTGCTGAAGGCTTTTGGGGCTCAACCTTCTACCTCCTGGGTGACCCTGCCCTTCAATGAATTAATGGATTTGATTGCTCAAAGGGCATGGGAGACACCTGACACAGTGGAACCAGTACCTAGGAAACCAAACAAGTTCATCACTGACCCCCAAGATAAATCTTATCTCACCAAGGGAGTCCCTGTCGACGCTATGGTGGTGGCGGCAGCCACGAAAAAGGAGATGTCTGAGTCTTCCTCATCTGTTCATCCTCCTAATAAGGATTCTAGGACTATGGACAGATATGGGAAGCACATTTTTAGTTCAGCAACTTTTTCCATGCGTTCGCTAAACTACCTGACCCATTTCACATGTTTGCAGAGGGATCTCATCAAGGAGCTGACAGATACCCTCCAGGGTAAAACAGATGCTGCTGTTTCAGATAAGGTAACAGCACAATTTAACACCCTCACATCCATAGTAAACTCATCCATGAGGCTCATCTTTTATGCAGCCAAGGGATCGAGTAGAGCTGCAGCTTCAGCGATTGCTCTTCAAAGACAATCATGGACACGGCTGTGCTCCTTTGCAGAAGCCTTCAAGTCTTCCTTTGCCAATGCCCCTTTTGATGGTGCCACACTTTTCGGGCCCAAGGTTAAGGAGACTCTCACTCGGTGCGAGCAAGAGGGAAAGACCCTGTCTGCTGTCGGGGTCCGTTTTTCCGCTCCTACTAGACCGTACCCCAAAGGGCAATGAGGCAGAAAAATGTGGTTCCGTAAGAATCAGGGATCTTTCCAGACCACACAGAGTGTTACCCCCTCCAGAGGCAGAGGAGGGGGTAGAAAAGGAAGACGCTGCCCCGGCGGCAGAGGGGGTCTGCATAACCAAGGCAACAGGGATTCCGTCCCTGGGAAGCCTTTCCAGCACTCCTGAACGGAGGCCCGGCTGTCCTGCTCTGGAGGCAGTCGGGGGTCGCTTAGCTTTATACCCACTGGCCTGGCTAAACATTACTTCAGATTCTTGGGTAAAAAGCATTATAACCAGAGGATACAAAATCCCCTTAATTTCAACACCACCTCTACAAAGAAAATTTCCAGACGTGCCACCCCATCTGTGAAAACTAGCAGCTGTAGAAATTTCAAAGCTGCTCGAAAACAGAGTCATCCAACCAGTCCCGGCGGACCAAAGAGGATTCAGAACTTACTCAAGGTTCTTTTTAGTTCCAAAAAAGACAGGGGACTGGAGACCGATCTTAGATCTCAGCCATCTCAACAACTTCTTGAAGAAGGAAAAGTTCCAGATGGTCACGCTTCAATCGATCCTTCCATTCTTACAGAAGGACGATTGGATGTGCTCTATAGATCTCAAAGACGCGTACTACCACATCAAAATGGCCAGACCATCCAGAGATCACCTGCACTTCCGGCTGGGGGCCAGTCACTTTCAGTTTCGAGCTCTGCCCTTTGGACTCACCTCAGCCCCCAGGGTATTCACCAAATGCATGGCAGTAGTTGCAGCTCACTTGAGATGCCAGGGATTCTGGGTGTTTCCCTATCTGGACGACTGGCTCCTCACCGCCACCACCGAGCGTCGACTATTGCAAGCCAGAGGCTATACAATCGGCCTTTGTTCCCACTTAGGGATATCCATAAACTTCGAAAAGTCTTGCTTATCGCCCTCACAGTGTATTTCCTTCATCGAAGCAGATCTAAATACACGATCGACACTACTGAAACTCCCCCCAGTAAGAGCTTCAATGCTCAAACAGCAGGTCCTACTTCTTCTAGTCAGCAAGAAAGCCCCAGCCAAACTGGTGTTAAAAGTGTTGGGATTGATGGCAGCCGCACTAATTGCAGTCCCTATGGGAAGGTTACACATGAGGATTCTTCGATGGCTGCTCTTTGCGCAGTGGTCGTTCCAACACCTACCCCTAACGCACGAGATCAGGATAACAGAATCTTGCAGACTCTCTCATGGTGGGTGCGTGATCAGAACCTCACTGTGGGTTGTCCATTCATTCTACCCATTCCAACAGCCACAATAACCATGGACGCTTCCCTGATAGGGTGGGGGGGCCTTTTTCAGGGAAGAACAGTCCAAGGAGAATGGTCCAGCACGGAGTACACTCTACATATAAATGTTCTGGAGTTGAGGGCGGTGTTCCTGGCGTTGCAACACTTCCAAGCCCTCTTACCTCTAGGGACAGTAGCAGTTCAGACAGACAACATGTCTGTAGTCTGGTACATAAACAAGCAAGGGGGAACCAGGTCTTACCCGTTATGCAGAGAGGCCATGAGAATTTGGCAATGGGCAGAGTCCACGGGTCACTTTCTGATAGCAACACACATCCCGGGGTCATCCAACGTCATTGTGGACAGGTTGAGCAGAGCCATCCTGTTACCTCACGAGTGGTCCCTGAATTCACAGACGGTGGAAAAGATCTTCCGCAAATGGGGCCAGCCTTGCTGCGATCTGTTTGCTTCCCCGTTGAATGCAAAATGCAGAAGCTACTTTGCCCTTCTACCCCCTCCGGGGGATGTCCCCAGGGATGCACTGATACACGATTGGCCCCCGGGTCTCCTATATGCATTCCCACCGACTCCATTGATTCCCAGATTTCTACAGAAAGCCAGGAGCCTGGAAAGGACTATAATACTCATAGCCCCATTCTGGCCTCGTCAAATATGGTTTCACTTTCTTCGAGCTCATCAAATAGAGGAACCGTGGATTCTGGACCCAGTGCCAGATCTGCTGACACATTCATCGTGAGTTCCTCACCCGTCTCTACAGTCCCTCAAACTAGCAGCTTGGCTGCTCCGCTTCCCTGCCTAGCCAGGTCTCATCTACTCCTTCCGTCAGTTCAACACATCCTAGTTGCTTCTCATAAAGCCTCTACTACTAAGCTCTATATGAGTAAGTGGAAATGCTTTGTATATTGGGCATCTAATCAAAACTTAGATCCATTGGTAGCTCCTCTACATAAAATTTTAGAATTCTTATCCATCCTTTTTCATGAAGGAGCTTCTACTTCCACTCTAAGAGTACAGTTGGCGGCCATATCAAACTTCCATATTGGTGAGGGAGGTTCTTCCATTATGTCTCACAGGCTTTGTAAAGCCTTTTTGAAAGGAACCTTCCATCTTAGACCGCCTGTCAGAAAACCTTTCTTTCCATGGAGCCTGAATTTGCTGCTGTCGCAACTCATGTTGCCACCTTTTGAACCTGCTTCGTCATGCCTCCTAAAGTTCTTGTCATGGAAGACGCTGTTTCTCGTCACCGTGACCTCAGCTCATAGAGTCTCAGAGCTGCAGGCATTATCGGTCAAACCCCCTTACCTGATATTCCATCCAGACAGGGTTTCTTTGCGTACAAATCCATCTTTCCTTCCAAAAGTATGTTCAGTTACGAATATTAACCAGTCTATAGAACTCCCTACCTTTTTCAAAAAACATACTAACAAACTGGAGTATATGTTGCACAAGTTGGATGTTCACAGGCAGTTAAGATTTTATTTAGACAGGACCAAAGCTTTCAGAAAAATGGATCAACTCTTTGTCACTTTTGCAGACAATAAAAAGGGCATGGCAATTACTAAACGTACACTATCTAAATGGCTTGCTGACTGTATAACATTTGCATACTCTAAATCAAACCAATCCTTACCAAACAAACCTAAGGCCCATTCTACCAGATCCGTTTCCACTTCCTTAGCTCATGCGGCTCGCTTGCCTTTGGACACTATTTGTGCAGCAGCCACGTGGTCTAAACCACATACTTTCATCACTCATTATAGAGTGGACAAGGTCTCCAAGGATGGGACATCATTTGGTTCCACTGTGCTTAGGAACGTTCTTCCATGAGTCACCCAGGGTCACGGAGCTAGGGACTCTACCCGTGTGTAACAACAAACGGCAAGATTGAACACTCTTACATAAAGAAGTTATGTCCTTACCATAACGTTCCATGTAGAGTGTTCATCTCGCCTTTGTTCTTACATTCCCTCCCTTTCCCCCCCATGTGTTTGGAAGAACTGGTAGGATTAGAGTCTGATCGACGTGTCTTGACCCTTTGCAGGGTATATGGTCCCATGTGTCATGGGATATATGCTTAGACCATTAGTTATTGCTATGGTGAGAGAGTGTCTCTGAATGGCTGAAGAGAGTGTATGCTTCTAGCACCGCAGGTGTTGGATCCCTTCGTCTGGTTTGCTTGCAAACTAGATCTGAGTAATGGCAGGGAGGATTGTGGGATATGGGCTGGTCTCGAGCTTCTCTGAGATTCAGAGCTTTGCAATTCGGCCGACTCGGAGCCGAGGATCGGCTCCGAACCCGTGTGTAAGAACAAAGGCGAGATGAACACTCTACATGGAACGTTATGGTAAGGACATAACTTCTTTTTATTAAATGTTTTATATTAGTCTTGCATTGCTCAGTTTGTTTATGTTTGTTAAAGCATTGTGAAAGACAGGGATTCCTCAACAGGTGATTTATTTATCGGCAAGAATATATACTGGGACAACTAGGAGGGTAATGTGACAGCATGGCTATCAGATGTAGTAGACTTAAGTATGAGCACTAGACAAGGGAGTCTGCTCTCTCTGCATTTATTCCTACCTTAGTGGAAAAGATGAGGAGATCTGAGATAGAGGGGTATAAATATATAAAGATGACATCAAACTAACATTAGGAAACTTGGGAAGGGATGTGAATAAGTTGTTTCAGTTAATTAACTGTGTCAGATTTATCTCAGGATACAAGACCGATGATGATGAATCGAGACTGATACAGATAAAACACTGAGGTTGATAATGACATATAAACATATGTCCCACTGACAGCGGTGAGACAGAGTTTAAAATATCAAGGCATTTGGCTGAGGGACAACTACGAAGACTCATTTAACCACACATCTCAGGAACAATTAAAATTGTCAAAGAGATTTTACAAAAAAAATGAAGTATTCGGGTATGGAAAATGTTACACTTGCATTTGATACCCCACATTTTGTATCTTGGACAGGCTTTTTAGATGTTGTCTTATGCCAATACCTTAATGAGGCAAAGAAATGTACGAGAGATTTATTCTTCAAAATGGGTGGCATGGGGGAAGGTAATAGCCATGAAGTATTGGGGAAGGCTGGAAACCCTGGTTATACAAAAGTATCTGCAGACCATACAATGGGGAGACTAGTAAAGTGTTGAGTCAGTGGATACCAAGCAAAATGGAAGAAAATGTTGCTGGAAAAAAATAGTGGTTAGGTCAAAAAAGATGTAATGGAGGCCATTTGGGGGAAAGACTGTAAAGGTTTTGAATCATCCAATTTTACTAATGCTAAGAATGAACATAGGCAGAAAATTTGAAAAAGAATCACTTTCAAACTGGAAGCAAGATATTCTCCAGAATGGGGTGTGAGTAAAAAATCACAGAAATAATAATTTTGCATATAAATGGTGTTGAAGGCCATGTAAATAAAAGACAGACTTAGATCATAAGTGTGTGATGTGGGGGGGGGGGGGTAAGATCAGCAGTTGGGAGGATGTAGGGGGATAATAAGCGAAAGACCATCACTGGTAGAGTTTTTAGTAGAATCTAGAACAGAAGCTGCTGTTTAAATGGAATAAAGTGCTAGCCACAAAATTTGAGAAATCATTTTATGCTTATCTTCTGAAAGACTTGCTTGGCTACAAACATCTGCATTAGAAGCTGAAGTTAAGTAAAACTTGCAGTAGTGTATTTTACTATTCTGTTAAGTACAAACTTGCAGTTTTAAAAGTATTGTATTTTCATTTTTTCTGTTTTCGAATTGTGTTTCATTGAACAGTGTGCTGTGTGTGTGTGTGTGTGTGTGTGTGTGTGTGTGTGTGTGTGTGTGTGTGTGTGTGTGTGTGTGTGTGTGTGTGTGTGTCTGCTATAAGAGAGGGTGGTGTTATCACTTCTTTGTTATCTGATATTTAATAGCCTAGAGGGATTCCTCTGTATTTTAAGTGATAGCCACAAAGTTTGAGAAATCATTTTATGCTCAACTTCTGAGATTTGCTTGGCTACAAACATCTGCATTAGATGCGGAAGTTAAGTAAAACTTGCAGTAGTGTATTTTAGTCTTCTGTTAAGTACAAACTTGCAGTTTTAAAAGTACTGTATTTCCATTTTTTCTGTTTCCTAATTGTGTGTTTCATTGAACAGTGTGCTGTGTGTGTTTGTGTGTCTGCTATAAGAGGGGGCGGTGTTATCACTTCTTTGTTATCTGATATTTAATAGCCTAGAGGGATTCCTCTGTACTTTAAGTGCTAGCCACAAAGTTTGAGAAATAATTTTATGCTCAACTTCTGAGAGACTTGCTTGGCTACAAACAACTGCATTAGAAGCTGAAGTTAAGTAAAACTTGCAGTAGTGTATTTTAATCTTCTGTTAAGTACAAACTTGCAGTTTTAAAAGTACTGTATTTTCATTTTTTCTGTTTCCTAATTGTGTGTTTCATTGAACAGTGTGGTGTGTGTGTGTGTCTGCTATAAGAGGGGTGGTGTTATCACTTCTTTGTTATCTGATATTTAATAGCCTAGAGGGATTCCTCTATACTTTAAGTGCTAGCCACAAAGTTTGAGAAATCCTTTTATGCTCAACATCTGAGAGACTTGCTTGGCTACAAACATCTGCATTAGAAGCTGAAGTTAAGTAAAACTTGCAGTAGTGTATTTTAGTCTTCTGTTAAGTACAAACTTGCAGTTTTGAAAGCACTGTATTTTCATTTTTCTGTTTCCTAATTGTGTGTTTCATTGAACAGTGTGCTGTGTGTCTCTCTGCAGTTAGTTCCTCACCCACCCTCCCTGTACCTGTGTTGGTATTAGTGTTGGTGGCTCTGGAATTGCCCGCCCCTCCTATAAGTCTGTATCAGAACATTCCTCCTGGGTCCATCTCATTTGCTGACTTAACCGAGTACAGTGAGATCATACTCTGAGTCTAGTCTTCACTCGAGTTAATACAGAGAGAAAATTTGAGAAGGCCAACTCACTTAGGTTCTTCCTTCCTCTCTCCTTGCACTTAAAAATGCACTTTAGTCATCTGCTTTTACTGTATTTGTGTTTCCTCCTACTTTATTTTGCTTTTCTTAAAAGTACTCAATTTTATTTATTCTGCTGATTTATTACTGCTTGGTAGTAGCCTGATATTAAATTGTAACTGTTATTCTAAGTCTTTTGGTTTAAGCACTTGGGCTTCATACCAGTTGTTTTACATTAAGAAGGTTTTTGGTCTGCACTGTTGTGGCAGGACAGGTAACTTACATCCCTCTAAGCTGGGAATTGCTGATTGAAGGCCCATTGTCTGCTATTCTAAAAGTTTATCAGTTCTGGCTTAAGCACTTGGGCTTCAGGCCAGTTATTCTACATTAAGAGGGTTGTGATCTGCACTCTTGTGGGAGGAGAGGCTGGATTCTGCCCTTCTGAGCTGGGAATTTCTGGTCACAGGCTTATTGTGCCTGCTTATTTGAACTGTTTATTTCTGAAATTGGTGTGCCTTGTTGCTGTAGCATAGACCAGATTCAGACCTGCTGAATCTAGCTTTGTTTGTATAACTTGAGCACTGATCCAGGCCATCTTTTTTGGAGAAGGTTCCCCTGCACCCTAGTAGCAGGAGTGTGCAGTTAGAACTTGTCTGATTGAAAACTGCTGGAACAGGGCTCAGTTTTGAGCGTTTTTCTGGTTAATTGGGTAACTTGTTTAAATCAGTTTGTTCGTTTTCTATTGTTTTTATGTTTTTATATATATATATATATATATATATATATACATATATATATATATATATATATATATATATATATATATATATATATATATATATAAATTGCACTTTATTCAACTGCTTTTACTGTATTTGTGTTTCTTCCTACTTTATTACTAGGGGCATTGACTACAATTCTGATCTGCGATATATAACAATAAGTATCCTTTTCTGTGCATTTAAAGTGTTTTTTTTTATTGTATCTGCTTTATTTTCTGAAAAAAACAGAAACAAATATATATATATATATATATATATATATATATATATATAAATATATATATATATATATATATATATATATATATATACTTGTTTCCTGCCTTTCTAAGTTAGTATAGTCCTGTTTTCAGGTTAGTGCTAAATTCAGGGCTGTTTCACAAATCTCTGTGTTTGCCCATACCTTACTTGGATAAAAGGAAGTTTCTCTGTTCACCTGTGAGAGAGGGGAGCTTTGAGTAGCCTATCTGTCCCTGGAGGAGTGGTTTCAGCCCAGAAATTAGTAGTTTATTGGACATTTTGGGCTAATTTCTCTTTCATTTCCCTGCTATAAATACCGCATTTGCCTAGTTTTGCATGCCGGGCAGCACCAGTTAGCTAGGGTAAAACTATTCCCGGCTCCACAAAGTCTCCTCTTCAATTTTTCCCTTGGAACTAGACAAACTTTCAACGTAAGCACTCAAGCCCTTCATTTCTTAGCCCGGCATTTGCTCAAAACTTATAGCAAGCACTTATAAACCCTAGCACTAGACCCTCCTTTACTGTAGAGAAGGACAAGGCTCTCCATTTGACCTTACCAGCCATCCAGTAAATCAGTTCACTGTACCTATCCAGGCATGTCCAAAGGGTGGTTTCAGGTGTACTCTCCAGTCCGATTGGTGAATCTGGGCATTTTGAGGCAATGTTACAACTGCCTCATGTACACAGGCAACCCTCTCCTCCTACCACCAAACACTAATACATGCGATCGATGCAATTATACAGCCAAACTGGAGGCTAAGCTCTCTCAACCCAAGACTGGATCAGACAGTGAAGAGAAGAAGGAAAATACTTGCATCACACCACCCGTCTCACATAGACCCATTAAACCATCACTGGCAAAAAACACAGATAAATACATGAAAATATACTCGGAGGCTCTAAATAAAAATTTGCAAAACCAACAGAGACCTCCAAAGCAAACAACCAAGCAACCTCCACCCCCCAGCACAAACCATGAAACACATACTTCACAAAACCAGTGTGGCATGCAATCACAGCCCTTAAGGCAAAATAACTTACCCAACATACTAGTAATAGGTGTCTCTATAGTCAGGCACACTGACATCCCACTCACTAGGCTGAATAAGGAGAAGGTTACTGTTAGCTGCCTGTAGGGTGCCAGGATCCGCTACATAACACAAGCACTCAGGTTACTCCAGAACAAGTACAAATATGACTCTGTCATTGTCCATGTTGGTGTGAATGACCTGAGCCAAACCTCCCTGGGCTACATGAAAAGAGACATGGAAGAGCTCTCTGATTATGTAACCCAGGCCGGTATGACCCTGAGTAGCATCCTGCCCTCACCAAGAATTATACCATGGTATAAAGAAAAAATTCTCGATTTCAACAACTGGCTAAGTTTCTGGTGTCATTCAAAGGGGATCCAGTGTCTGTCCACCTGGGATGACATGCTCGACAAGCCATGCTGCTTCGCTAGAGACTGCTTGCACCTGTCACCCTTAGGCTTTCAAATACTGGCCAAGACTCTTGCCACCCCCATAGTTCCTTTTTTAGGCAAGGCTAAAAAGACAAACCCACCACCATAAATAGCACAAGTAACAAAAAACTGAGGGTAATGCTACTGAATGCCAGAAGTCTAAACCTCTAAATGCATGCACTCGAGGCACTTCTCAGTATGGAGAAAATCGATATATGTGCAGTAACAGAAACCTAGATTAAGGCTCAGGAGAGCACCTCAGCACTACCAGGCTAAAACTCATACCATACATTTCAGCCACAGAACCCAAACCGAAATACAAAAGTCGGGGGCGTATCCATATTCATCAAGGATACCTACACCTCCAGGTTAGTGGCAAAGCATGATGCTTCCGAGATTATCCACGAGCAACTAACAATGGGAACAACTGTGCAATTCAAATTATAGCTTGCTAGAGATCACCCACCACATTCCAGGACCCCCATTTCGCGTTTCTGGAAACCTTGAGAAACATAAAGGTCCTACCAAACACCCTAATATTGGGTGATTTCTATTACCCAAACATTAATTGGGAGAACTACTCAAGTACTAACTCCCTTGCCCAACATTTCTTAGAATTTATAAACTCAAACACCCTGGTTTAACTGGTCAACACTCCCACCAGAGGTGACAACATACTGGACCTGGTCATCACCAATATGGGCGACCAGTGTTCCACACCAGAGGTCAACCCCTCGTTGGTTAAATCTAACCATAAACAAATCACTTTGGATATCCACATTCCACCCCACCTCCAGACAAGGAAATCACTGTGAAAAACTTTTCAAAGGCAAACTTCACGTTACTTAAGACCAAGATGGAAAGTTTCAAAGCCCCCATGCTGAAGGTTAACACTGTCCAAGATGCAAAATCCTTTACTAATGCATTCTACGGGCACCTACAAGAATGCATGGATTGTGTCAGCCCAAGCAAAACCAAGACTCCCTCCTCCAAGAAAAGGAAAGCAGTCTGGTGGACTCCTGCCATAAACAAGCTATACAATAGAAGGAGGAAACTAGTACAGAAAAGAGTAAAATCCCAAGAAGGGAAGACATCCCTGATCAGTATCAGCAGGAAACTACGATCCCTCATAAAATCATCCATGGCGAGCTTTGAAAGAATAATTGCCAAGGACTCCAAAGATAACCACAAGGCATTCTTTAGCTATGTCAAGAATCTAAGGGGCAATGCTCAGATCTGCTCAGAGTTAGTGCAGAATGGCACAAAATACACTGAACCAAACGATATCGCCAACAGGTTCAGTGCAAACTTCACCCCTCTTCTCACCCCCAAAAGGGCCCATAACCATACCAGAAGAATGTAGAGTCCCTGAAATCAAAGACACTTAGGATAAAACAGCCTTCTCCAAAGCCAAAAACACAGCATCAATGGGACCGAACAGTGTCCCAGGCTGCATTCTACACGAGCTCAAAGACGAACTAACTCCTCACCTAAATACACTGTTCAAACTCAGCCTCTCCACAGGCTAAGTACTCATAGAGTGGTGCTCAGCAATGGTTATTCCGCTCCACAAAGGTGGAGCCACAACAGACCCTGGGAACTATCGTCCTATAAGCCTGACTAGCTTGGTCTGCAAGGCTATGGAGTGCATTATCATGGAACTCATTAACAGAGACATTGGGAACCTCCAAACACTGGACCCTACCCAGTTTGGCTTTGTTAAGGGAAGATCATGCCTCCTAAACCTGGTGGACTTCTTTGAGACCATGGCTATAGACGAGGGAAAGGTGGTACACACAGCCTACCTAGACCTCGCTAAGGCCTTCGACACCATTCCCCATTCTGGTATTATAGATAAGCTCACCAGCCTGAACATGAACCCCTACATCACAAGATGGGTTGCCAACTGGCTCATGGACAGAACTCACATGGTGAGAGTTGCGGGAGCTAGGTCCAACTCTAAACCGGTTACAAGTGGCTTTCCCCAGGGCTCAGTCCTAGGACCCCTCCTGTTCGGCAAATACTTCTCAGAGGTACAGGCAAGCACAGGAGGACTAAGGCTGACCAAGTTCACAGATGACTGCAAACTAGGGGCTATAATTGACTCTCTGACTGACACAGACATCCTCCAAAAGGGTCTCACTGAGACGGATAACTGGTGTCAAAATCATGGCCTCAAGCTAAATGCCAAAAAGTGCATAGTCATCCCCTTTGGAAAAAACAAAGTACCCACAAACTACCACATAAGTGGTAGTCCCCTAAATACGGAAGACGTAATAAGGGATCTGGGACCCAAGTAGATAGTAATCGCACCTTTGATAATCACATTGCCAAATTGGTTAGAAAATCCTTCTATGTGGCCCACCTAATCACAAAAGGGTTTGCATCCAGATCAAAAGAGGTCATTGTGCCCCTCTACTCATCACTCATCAGACCCATCAAAGAGTACAACACCCCATTTGGGATGTACCTTACAAGACACTTGCGACAGCTGGAAAGACCACAGAAGTACCTCACCAAGAGGATCACTGGCCTCAAACAGATGCTCTATGCAGCTCGACTGAAGAAACTCCAGCTGTACTCGGCTGCATATCGCCTACTCAGAGCTGATCTCTGCCTGACATACAAGGCCATGTCCAACCCAGAATTGATGGACATGCTCCACCTAAAGAAAACCTTATCGCCTCAAGCCACATGGTCTAGGGTTCTAAACCTCACCACAGTAATAAATAGGATGTGCTGGAGGGATAGATTCCTGTCCCAGAGACTTCCCATGCCTTGTAACAAGATTCCAATCTACATTAGGCAGAGCTCCTCGCTAACACTCTTCAAAAGAAACCTTGATGAGTGGATGGGAAACAGAAAGTTTACCCCGGGGATCACTTCAGTGGCTCTGCTGGACAGAGGCACAGAGAACTAATCTAAGGGGGCGGTGAAAGCCAACACATTCTGGCTAGGCTTATAAATGCCTTCAGGCAGATAGCCTAGTACCTACCTATGAACCTATAATTAGTAAAGCATATAAAATATTGCATGACAACTGTAAGAATAAATCAGAGGAGGTTAAAAAATATTGGGAAGAGAGAATGGATAAGCAATTCAGAAAGAAACAATGGAGGGATATGTGTATATCTTCCAAATATGCAACAAAGTCTAGAAGATTTAGGATCTTTGCTTGGATATGTTTACATAGGTATTTTATACTCCAAGTAGACTCCAAAGATTTTTTCTTCAGGTCGACAGCAAATGTTGGAGGTGTGATGGGGAAGAAACAGGTCATTGAGAACATATTTTCTGGGAGTGTAATGAGTTGGCAGACTTTAAAGATTCCCAGCAAACTGCTCTGTCAAAGATACAGGGTGAGCAAATTGGTGTAACTAAGGAAATTATTTTTTGAGCTATGATACAGAATCGTAACTGACTAAACATAGTAAGGCCTTGCTGAGTCTAATTATGGTGGCTGCCAAAAAAGCAATTACTACAAAATGGAAGTCAAAGTCTAAACCAACTTTACTAGAAGTAGTGACTATAGTAACAGAGATAAAACAACTGGAACTGGGATCTTTAGAAAAGGGTAGGCGCAACTTACCTAGAAAAAAATAATGGGAACTGTGGGAACAATACATGCAGAGGAGAACCAAAGTTTAAAAGAAGGCAGGATTTGAATGAGCTATGTAATGTTTGAATGACAATGACTAGATAGATTATTGTTGTTGTTGTTGGTCTTTCGGCTTTTCCCGGTAAGGGGTCGCCACAGCGGAACTCCGGTCCACTAATGATTGGCAGTAGATTTTTATGAAACGCCGAGGTGCCAGCTCGATGCTCAACCTTCAACGAAAGGTACGCCCATTTACACACGCATGTCTTTCGAACACTACCCAACCGCGGGAAGGACATGCAGACTCCACACAGAAGGCACTCCCAAGCCCAGCCGACAATCGAATGGGAGAACCTCTTGCTGTGAGGTAACAACGCTACCGCCGTACAACTGCGGACTAGATAGATTATAAGTGATGTATAATGTTTTCTAATAAAATTATGTCAATATGGTTTGTGATGTATAATGTTTGCAACGAAAATTACGTCAGTATGGTTTGTTTTCACTTATATAAATGCATGGTTGCCTATGTCATATGCGATAATTTAATAAAAATTCTTCTTGTTTAAAAAAAACAGTTGGGAGGATATCTAGTTTGCTTATAGTGTGAATGGACAGAAACACTCAGTAATGGGCTTGGGCAGTTGGTAAAAGGGACCAATGGGGGCAAAAATGAGAAGGACAATTACCCTGAAATGATAAAATGGTTAATATAAATAAGAGAGGGGTGTCACAATAAGCATGGACAGATATCTAAGGTTAAAAGGTTAAAATGAGACTTTGGCTAAGTCAGTACTGAAGTAACAAAGAAGTAGGACAGCTTATTAGGAACTGAGATTAGTGAAAAAGAATGGAATCTGGTTTGCACGGTTACAATTAAGATAATTAGGAATTAGAAATTTGGGATATTTGTTTGGAAGTGTTTGTATAAGTATTCTGATAAAGGATTGCAAGGACATGTAATTTAGCACAGAGTAATTGTTGGAGGTCTGAGGAAGGAACTGAGGAAGACTGGATGCATATTTTTTGCAATGGCCTGTTTTGTGGGAGTTTAGGGAAGGATTGCAACAGACAGTTCACAGTGTGGTAAGAGAAAATAATGAAGTACTAGAGATTAATTACCTCTTGATGTTATGAAGAAATCTTGGGAAATTGTTTAGGAGAAAGGTTGAGTTGTTACGAATAATAGTTATGGCTACAAAAAGGCTGTTAGAAGACATTGGAAACAAAGAATTAACCATCAGAAAGAAGATACAATATGGATAGAAACTGCAGTATAAAAAAATGAAAGGACCAAACCACAGCCAGAGATAAAATTAAAAGCAGTTTTAATGGTGAAGGCTTTCACAGCATATCATGCCGTGTAATCAGACAAGATCACATGTATCTTAGCTTTCATTTTAAAATATAAACCAACCAATAAAATCATTGAATCCATTAATTATGCAAATATAAAAATCAAAAATGTAAAAACATTTAAAGTAACATCATAATATATATGCATTCATCATTCCCCTAACCAGGCCTCTAGCCTATAGAACTGGTTTAATAGAATTCTTGTCATTAATGTCACTTCCCATGGTGGCTATCATTCTGATTATCCATTTCAACTCTGATATTTCAGTTCTGCTCTTAACGTCACCCCCTCTCTCATTAATGAGAATTCTCTCTATAACCATTAATTTGAACTTATGTGTGGCATCATTTAACATAGTATGTTTGGCTAGCGCATTTGTAGCTATACCCCTATGGATATCATACATATGTTCTCTCATGTGGTCCTTCAATCTACGATTGGTCTTGCCAATATAAAAAGACATACATTTCTTGCAGTAAGCTAAATAAACAAGGTTGACAGAATTACAATTGGCATATGTTCTAAACTCTAACAATTTACCATTGTCAGGGTGTTTAAACTTACTGTTGCTATCTACCAGATGGCAAAAGCTACACTTAGTGCATGGAAAGGTGGCTATATTAGTCATAGCTATCTGATCCTGGGGTTGAGTCTTAGGACAGCATAACATCCTTTTAAGTGATTTTCTATTTTTAAATGCATACTTCGGTGTCTCTTAAACCACCCCTTTGATCTTCTCATCTGTGCAAAGTATACCCCAATTCCTACTAAATATTTCTTATATCAGCCATATGTTACTAGAGTATGTTAAAGGTACTCTCATATTCAAGGGGCTACAATCGGGTTCCTATTATGTGATCAAAGATGCATTCTTTCGAATGGATCTTGATCAAACTTGAAAGCACGAAACGACAAAATATCGAAATGGCATATAAGCGATTTCTTTCCCAGGGAAAGAAATTGCTTGGTCGCCTTCGTTACTTTGCCATTTTCGTCACTGTAGTGCAATCTCGGAATTGGTATATTTAAGTAGGGGGGGGTGTGGGGGCGAAGGCCCCCACTTTATGTAATGTTTTAAAGTTTTTTTTTCCTTTTGCGGAACAGTGATTTTTTTTTTCCCTTGGAAAAAAATTGCTGTTCTAAGTGTTTGGGATTGTAAGCTTTTGCTTACATGGGGTCGTTAAATCAGCATTAGCTTTTTAAGTGATCACTGATTTAATATAGACCCTGACGATCAACATTATTATATGTTGGCTGTATATCAGTGAAATAAGGTTTCCCCTTATTACTTCTAGATTCAGGTATGGTTAACAATATTTGGTACACTTCCCTTTCTCTATAGCCCCTTGCAGAAAAATTATTCTTTAAATTGTCAAGTTCCTTAATAAATCCATGGTCATCGGCATTCAATCTAGATGTCCTCTGTCCTTGTCCCTTAATTACATTCGTAAATATACAGTTGGGATGCATACTTTGCCTTTGTTCCTATGACATTCTTTTCTAAATATCTGAGTATCAAATCTTCCTTCACTATCCCTTAAGATTTTTACATCCAAAAAATCTGTTTCACTACAGGAGCTACACATAGTGAGCCTTAAAAAATCAGTACTGCTGTTCATGAACTCATATAACAGCTGCAATGATGACTCACTACCATCCCACAACAGAAATAAATCATTGATAAATCTGGGATAAAACATCAATCAATTATGTGTCTCATGTGTCTGGAGATGATTCTTCTCCCAATGGGCCATCACAATGTTGGAGTAGTTATTGGCACAAGAAGTGCCCATAGCTTCGCCATCAATTTGTCGATAAAAATTGTGTTCAAGTAAAAAAAACATTTTTTTCTAATATCAGCTCAACTAATAGACAGAGTAAGTCTATGAATTTTAAGTCATAGTACCATCTTCCATCAAATATTCCTTAGGCATCTCTATCCCTACAGTGTTAGGTATGGTCGTAAAAAAAGATTGCAAATCAAATGTCACTAATAAACATCGCTTGCTTAAATAGATGTTTTGCAAATTTAAACAAAGAGGAAAGGCTGGCTCTAGAACACAATTTTTATTGACAAATTGATAGCGTAGATATGGTGCCAATAGGTATCAATATCGTGATGGCCCATTGGGAGAAGAATCATCTGCCGACACATGAGACTCATAATTGATTGGTGTTTTATTGCAGATTTGTCAATGATTTATTTCTGTTGTGGGATGGTGATGGGACATCATGACAGCTGTTATATGAGTTCATGAACAGCAGTACTGATTTTTTTAAGGTTTACTATGTGTAGCTCATGTAGTGAAATAGAGTTTTTGGATGTAAAAATCCTAAGGGATATTGAAGGAAGATTTGATACTCAGATATTTAGAAAAGAATGTTATAGGAACACCTACCTACAAAGACAAAGTATGCATCCCAACTGTATATTTAAGAATGTAATTAAGGGACAAGGACTGAGGATATCTAGATTGAATGTCGATGGCCATGGATTTATTAAGGAACTGGACAATTTAAAGAATAATTTTCTGGCAAGGGGCTATAGAGAAAGGGAAGTGAACTAAATATTGTCAACCATACATGAAACTAGAAGTAATAAGGGGAAATCTTTATTTCTCTGATATACAGCCAACATATAATAATGATGATTGTCGCACTGTGAATATGAGAGTACCTTTAACATACTCTTGTAACATACGACTGATACAAGAAATATTTAATAGGAATTAGGGTATACTTTACACAGATAAGAAGATTAATGGGGTGGTTGGAGGGACACCGAAGTATGCATTTAAAAATAGAAAATCACTTAAAAGGATGTTATGCTATCCTAAGATTCAACCCCAGAATCAGATAGCTATGACTAATATAGGCACTCTTCCATGCACTAGGTGTAACTTTTGCCATCTGATAGATAGCAGCAGTAAGTTGAAACACCCTGATACTGGTAAATTGTTAGAGTTTACAACATATGCCAACTGTAATTCTGTCAACCTTGTTTATTTAGCTTACTGCGAGAAATGTATGTCTTTTTATATTGGTAAGACCAATTGTAGCTTGAGGGACCACATGAGAAAACATATGTATGATATCCATAGAGGTACAGATACAAATGTGCTAGCCAAACATACTATGTTAAATGATGCCACACATAAGTTCAAATTCATGGTTATAGAGAGAATTCTCATTAATGAGAGAGGGTGAGACGTAAAGAACAGAATTGAAACATCAGAGTTGAAATGGATAATCAGAATGACAGCTACCATGGGAAGTAGCATTAATGACACGATTTCTATTAAACCAGTTCTACAGACTAGAGGCCTGATTAGGTGACTGTTGAATATTTATATATATATATATATATATATATATATATATATATATATATATATATATATATATATATATATATATATATATATATATATATATATATCTTATGATGTTACTTTAAATGTTTTTACATTTTTTATTTTTATATTTGCATAATTGATGGATTCAATGACTTTATTGGTTAGTTTATATTTTAAAATGAAAGCTTAGATACATGTGATTTTGTCTGATGAAGCGACATGATATGCTGCGAAAGCGCTCACCGTTAAAACTGCTTTTTATTTTATCTCTAGCTGTGGTTTGGTCCTTCCATTTTTTTATATTGCAATTTCTCTACTTTGTTGGTTGGACCATTTATCTACACTACACTTTTATTATATTACATTATACAATATGGATAGCTGAGGAAATAACAGCAGGGGAGGAAACATTTTTAGTAGGATGATCAGCTACTCAAGCAATAAGGTGGATTTCCTGGTTAGTTTGGACAGAAAACCTACCTAGTGATGAATAGTGGTATAATTATTAAGGAAGAAGTAGCTGAAATAAAGTCAACTTGTGGGGAATATTTTTTTTTGGAAAAAGTTGCACGAAATCAGTTGCTAGTGCTGCTAATTATTTGACTATACAAACTTCTACCGATATGTTGTTTAAAAAATTTTGATTATAAGAGTGGTTGGATGAGCAAAATGCCTTATTTGAGATAACACACACAGTCTGAGTGTAATGACTGGTTTATTGCTCCAGGGAGATATATAAAGTGACATATTTCTTATATAATGCATACAGATTATTGGCATATAGTTTCTTCTGGAACTATGAGTGAGACCTGGAATGTTAATGTATTTTTAGGGTTATTTTTTGTATGTTGTTAACGGTTAATAAAGTTTACTTCTTTAAACAAAAGGTTCAAAGCCATATAATGTGTTACACTTATAATAATAATCCAAGAGAAGAGCTGACTCCTTATGCATTTGAAGGAAGACTGTGGAAGAAGGCAGGGACAGAACAAGACTTTAAGCACTTCATCTCTGTGGATTATTGTTCAATTTCTTGAAGTCACTAAAGTCACATGGTTAATATACTACTAGCAGGCATGTGATTAAAGCAATTAAAGCCATAAAGCCATATTTTCAAAATTTGGTATTTCAGATGAGGAAATATCTAATAATGGCCAACAATATGCAAGTATGAAATTCAAGAAGTTTTCATAGCAACTGTTGAAATTCAGCCTGTGACTGCAATTCTCAACAGTCAAGTCAAGAGGACAGTACAAATTGAAAAAAAAAAGCTAATACAGAAAATATTACCTTTTAATCAATACATCTTTTTCCATCTCATTTATCAGTGGGTAATAGATTAAAGACTGTCTACAACTAATTCTCTTCTTTATTACAGATTGAAAATCTCACTTACGTACAAGAAGGACTGAAACAAAACCAGTATATTCAAAAATACACTATGATCAAATGGGGGGTGGGGGGGGGGGGAGACAGTGACAGCACATAATGATTCTACAAAAAAAAAATAGTCAGAAGCAGTGGTTGTGAAGGAGTGTTAATAAATCAGATCATGTGTTGCTCATACTGAAGATGGGAAGTTTCTGAAAAGAAACACTGCATCTGCCACAATTCCTTCATTGCTTCATTTCAGCAACTTCTCGTCCTCAGTATGAGCAACAAATGATCTTTACTCATACTGCTTTGTGTTAATATGTAAATAAGTTATAATTTATGGAAGAAAATTTAAGTTCAGGCAAAATATTTCATGCCAAAGTAGCATGGCACTGTATGCTCTTAAATGCAGTTGCTCTCCAGCAAAATGGAATGTCAGACAAACAAAATGTAATGTGAAATATCCAATATAGGAACATTTGTGGGATGTAAAAAGTTTACATTCAGCTAGTGCTGTAGCTTCTCATGCAAAATCTCCACATCGATGTGAAGTGAAAGAATTTTAGGTATATGATAGAGGTGTTGCACACACCTAGAGCTGGTGATAAGGTATATGCTTCAATAACACAAAAGAAAGACAAATTCTGAAATACAATACTTTGATTCCTAAAGGTTTAAAAATTGTATTGCTTTGACAACATGTAATGTGAAAAAATAAAGAAAAATAATAAATAGTGACATATTTTGAGAAATACATGACTAAAGGTAGAGACAATAAATGCTTACGTTTTGCATTTTAAAAATGTAAACAAGGGTGATGATGATTTTTAAGACTGTTATGTTATTAATTATTGTTAATTGTTATTAACTGAGTTGAATAGCTACATGTATAAAGAAAGCTATAAATCTTTGTGGAGAATAAAAGTTTTTGTTCTCTTCCAGCATGTATTTTATGTAGTATTATTTCTCTGCTGAATGAAATGCCTGCATGCATTGTGCCTTCAGCAAAGAAGTAACTGAACAAGTGCCTAGATAGTTACCCAAAGAGGTGTCCCAAGGGCCATTTTCAGTTAAAGGTAAACATGAATGTTCATATGAGTCCAGAACATCCTGATAGACTGCTGATGATTAATTTCTTGAAGCATTTGATAGTATGTTAGCATCAGAAGTGCACGATACAGACCTTGTAACATATTCTGAGTTTAGCAGAGTACTGAAAAAGATAACTAGGCAGTTCAAAAGACTGAAAGGAATGGTTGCATTTTTTGAACATAGTGATTTTGCAATAATAAAGAATAATAAAGTATTTAGGTTGTATACCTTATCAAGAGAATGTATTCTGCCCTTGCAAGTTTTATGTGTGTGTGTGTGTGTGTGTGTGTGTGTGTGTGTGTGTGTGTGTGTGTGTGTGTGTGTGTGTGTGTGTGTGTGTGTGTGTGTGTGTGTGTGTGTGTGTGTGTGTGTGTGTGTGTGTGTGTGTGTAAGGCAATTGCCTGAATGACCCTTAAGTACTAACAGCAAAATTAACCAATGTTCAAAATGTTGATAGTCAAAAATAACTAAACACAAAATACTGACAGTTAAAAATACCTAAACACAAATATTGACAAAACCTACAACATCCCAACTCAATGTTTTTGCAGGGGCGGGCACGCTTCCCTACAACTCCTCATCCCCTGCTAATTATATATACCAACTCTGAGGTCATACAACAGTAGGGAAAGGGCATATACCCTTACCTGATGTAACTTCAGTTTTGTCAATATATTGTGTTTAGGTATTTTTGACTGTTAGTATTTTGTGTTTAGGTATTCTTGATCACCGATATTTTGAACATTAAGTATTTCTGTTTCAGTATTTTTGCTGTCAATATTTAGGACATTCAGGCAATTGCCATACACACACACACACACACACACACACACACACACACACACACACACACACACACACACACACACACACACACACACACACACACACACACACACACACACACACACACACACACACACACACACACACACACACACACACACACACACACACACACACACACACACACACATATATATATATATATATATATATATATATATATATACATGCACACACATACACACACATATACATATAAATCTCTCTTATGTAGTACAGTGAAAAACCTAGCTTCTTTCCACTCAGATCTATCCCCTCAGCAAGCCCCTATATGCCTGAGATGCACTGCAAACAGAAACCTTCCCTCTACGACGTCAGGCCAGCTTAGACTTTCTAAAGTCATAATACAGTGGAATTCAAGGCCAACTAGCTTACTAATTGAGCTGGCTGCAAAAGAATATTGATTTGCTGTTGTTTTTTATTTATAAAAATGACTGGTTTAAACTGTATTTTGGAGTGTGATTAGACTGGCTGAACTTCTGATTGGTGTATTGTATCTGAATGTCTGTTCTGTGCATCAAAAACTTGGGTAATATATCTCCAAGAATCCATTCTTGATTTTTTTCATGATTAGTTAATGAAGGTGTCATTTTTTTTACTAGGAGTTTGTAGGGAGATTTGTGGCCTAAGGAGTTTTTGTGTGATACCTGGGAATGATAACAATAAAAGAGAGACATTTTTAGTTCTTGTGAATTATATAACAACATCATGTTCTTGTGCCATTCAGCAGCACCAGATTTATTTCTGGGCTGAGAACTGCGTGCTAATGTGGACAAGATAAAATGTCAATTCACTAACTTCATCTCACACAGTACATTTAACATTTGCCCATAAAATGCCACACTGCAACTATTTGATGAATGGCATTTATAGGTTACTAAAGTGGCAGGCACCTAACATAAATATTTGTTTTAATGGTGCTTTCCTGTTACAGGCTTCGCACAATGATAACAGATTCTGAAAAAGCCTTTTTAGTGTGAGTGTATATTATTATTATTATTATTATCTGGAATTCTGTTCTGGTTTATATTAACAATCTTCAAAGTGTTTCCGCCTTTTAATCTGTCTCAGGATCTTGGTTCATGACAAAATGGTGCTTTACTTTGTTTATGGAATATGAAATCAAAGCTCACTTCATTAACATCCCATTTCTTTAAAAGGTGGCTTTAAAGTACAATAAAAGGATGGGGTGGCTGATGTGGACTTTAAGTCTCCAGCTGCTCTCATGTAGAGAGGTCATATACCCCTTTACTTTATATAACCGATCAGAAAGTTGCACAAACTTAGGGTAGGTCATGTATTTTTCATGAGATGGGACACCGATGAAGTGGATTTTGATGAGGCAACCATTACAATCTACATGTGACATTATCTCAGCCTCAACTTCCTCTGCTCTCCAGTAACCTCATCAAAAGCCTACTTTAACACCTACTAAATTTACCTACCCTACAAATCTTCCTGCCATACCTTACCTTCTCTCTTATAGGATTATAGGATCACAGGAAGTTACTAGGCTAATGACCCTAGGGACCTTACAAGCCTAGCCAAGTTTTACCCTTATTTCCATGATCAGCACCTATCACCCTTGTCAAAGAGGGATATAGGTGGAACCCTTGAGTGAACTTATAGTTACCCATCCAATCATCCAGATTGCATTTAAAGAGGGCCAATGAGGTGCTCTGCTTGACATGAAGCGGGAATCTGTTCCAAAGGTGTGGTAACCTCTGGGAGACAAATCTGTCCCTCCAACAGGTTAAGGCCATTAGAGCGAGTAACCCGTGTACCATTTGACTTACGAATATGCAGCATTTCCAAGAAAGCAGGGTCAAAGATTGCCTTATATGCAAGGCAAAGATCACCTCTGAGCAGTCTGTATGAAACAAAATGAAGTGACAGTGATTTCAGACAATCCTCATAGGACAGATGCTGAAGACCTTGAATTTTCCTAGTGAGGAACCTTTGTGATATCTCCAATTGCTACAGGTGCTTGGAAAGGTACATATCAAAAATAGCACTGTACCCTTACTTATGAGAAGAGTAATATAGACTGCCTCTTCTTACCACTGTGGAGACATAGTGATCAAAGGTAAGGTTGGTATCAACCTGTGTGCCCAGGTCTCTCACCACTGAGTGCATACTTAGGGTGTTGTTATTGATGTGGTATTTAGTAGAAACATCACTCTTACTGAAAGGGATGATAATACATTTTTTGCATTGAGTTTAAGGCCATGACTTTGGCACCAGTCATTTCTTTGTGTAAGACCCTCTTGTAGGATGTTGACATCATTTGGAGATTCAATGACCACTCCCAGTTTCCAGTCATCAGTGAACTTTGTCAGCCACAGACCTTTAGTTTTAGCTTGCACTTCGGAGAAATAGATTCCAAACAGTAGAGGTCCAGGACTGATCCCTGTGGAACACTGCTGGTTACAGGTCTGCTGTTGGAGGTGGATTCCCCTATTTTGACTATATGGGTTTTATCAGTGAGCCATTTAGAGACCCATCTAATGATATATGGGTTGATACCTAGCTGGGTGAGTTTGTCAATTATGGCTGAGTGGGGGATAATGTCAAAAATCTTGGCTAAGTCTAGGTAGGCTGTAGACACAGATTTCCCCTCATCAAGGGACTGGGTGACTGTCTTGAAGAAGTCCACCAGGGTTAACAGACAAGATCTCCATTTGACAAATTCAAACTAAGAAGGGTCAATTGTTTGGAGGTTACCGATGCCTTTGTTGATAAGGTCCATGATGATTCTCTCCATGGCCTTGCAGATAAAATTAGTCAGGCTAATAGGTCTATAATTCCTGGGAAGCACCACCTTTGTGCAAGGGGATAATGGTGGCCTTTTTCCATTCAGCTGGGATGAAGCCAGTGCTTAGACTATGACTGAAAAGAGCACCCAATGGCATTGCTAATTCTTGTTTGAGATCATGTAGGATGCAGCCTGGGATGTTGTCAGGTCCAATGGATGCTGTGTTTTTGACTTCAGAGATACAGGGTAGAGGACAGGTGGTAAGGATATCTTGGGGAAAGTGCAGTGGGGAAAGGGGAGTGAAGTTTACACAGAACCTGTCAGCTAACAGGCTAGCAATGTCCATTTTATTGGCATATGTGGTATCATTAACTACCTGCACATGTCTGAGACTTTCCTTTTAGGTTACAGATGTAACTAAAGAATGCCTTATGCTTGTCCTCAGTTGAGGAAGCTAATCTGGATTTGTAGTTAGCTTTGGAGGACTTCACAAGGAGTCTTATTTGCTTGTTTAAGCTGAGGAAAGAGTGTTTCCAGTTTGGGGTGCACTCTTACTCTTAGACAGCAATTTCTTCCTCTTATTGTAAAGCTTGTTAATGGCAGTTGTCCACTGACAGTTTTGCTCTTCCTTGAGGAGCTTGTTTTGGCCCTATCAGGTATGGCCTTGTCAATGTAGTTGTTCAGGTGTTTGTATAAAACATTTGTGTAGAACTCAGCATAGTTGCCAGTTCCTTCTGAGGGAGAAGGTGCAGTGAAGCTATTTATACCATCCCATAAGAGGTTATAATCTGCTTTAGAGAAGTTTTTTAGTTTAGTTTGTGCAAAGGGGGGGGGGTCAGGTGTGACAGTATCTTTGAATGAGACTGATCTGTGGTCAGATCCCACCAGGGAAGACCTCTCAATGGGGGTGCTACAGTGGTCCCTCAGTCCCTCATATTGGTAAGCACCAGATCCAGGATGTTGGCATCCCTTGTGGGGGTGTCAACTAGCTGGTCCAAGGCAGTAGAGTTAATGAAGTTGAGGAAACTTTGGGCAAGTGAGTTTCTCCATGAGTAATTTCCCCAGTCAATGGATAGGTAGTTAAAGTCACCCAAAACCATGGAGTTTGGATGCATCTTGATAGATTCAAGTAGATCCAAATAGGCAGAGTGGGTGTCCTGATTCATGGAGTGGGTCCTGTAGCTGGTGATGACTTGAACAGGTGTCCTACCAGCAGTTAATTGCACACGGAGTATCTCCAGGGAATCATGCTGTCTAATCAATCTAGAGGTGTATTTACCTCTAATGAATATTGATACACTGCCTCCTTTAGTTTTCATGCCTTCAGTTTGTGGTCTGAATGTGTAGAAGGAGGTGTAGCCCGATATGGCTGGAGTGCTCTCCGCAGCCTTGAACCAGGTCTCTGAGACTGCACAAATGTCTATTTCTTCCAAGGTGAGGACTGCTTCCAGTGAATGCAGTTTTGTGTTAAGACTCCTAGCGTTTAGCAGCAACACCTTGAGGATGTTCTTAGATGGAGTTCTTACATCAGGAATATTGCCCTTGAGACAATGCCTAAAAAAAGCACTATGGGGTGGCAAGAACCTTGGCCAGTGGCCGGAATCCCAAGGGTGATAGATGAAGACCATCTCTGGCAAAGCATCAAGGTTTGTCGATCATGTTAACCCAGGCTGACAGATACTGTATCCCCTTGGAATGACACCAGAAACTAAGCCAGTTATTGAAGTCAGTCATTTTCTGTTTGTATTGAGGCATCATCCTAGATGAAGGTAAGATGCTGCTTAAGGCTAGGGACATATCAGCCTGAGACATACAGTCTGGGAGTTCAATCATGTCTTTCTTCATATAGTCCCGAGAGGTACGTCTCAAGTTGTTCACACCAACATGGACTATGAAACAGTCATAACAGTACCTGTTGTTGAGAGACTTGAGTGCATGCATGATATGGCAGATCCTGACAGACAGCTCACCATGACCTTCTGCTTATCCAGCCTGGTGAGAGGAACATCTTAAAACTTTCATCTCTACAGTATTCCTACTACTCCTGATCTTCTGATTAACAAACTACTCTTTTTCATATCCATAAAGATTTACTCCCAGTCTCCCCCAATTTTGCTTAATCATCCTCCTGTTTGTCCTTTTTTCCTCCTCATTCACCTCCATCAAAAATGTATGTATTGTATCTCAAGATTCCCTTCTTTTTTTTTTCTCTCAGTCTTTTCTCACACAAAGCTTGTCTGCTACATCTCTGAAATACTCTGATCACCCTTCTTTGCTTCATTATCACAGTTTTCCTCTTCAACTTACTATAATCTTAGTACATTTCCATATTGGTTTTGCACTATTCCTTTTTTATATCTCTTCCATTTTAACCCTTATTCAAATAAATGTGTTCATCTTTAACCACTGGCTCTTTGTTTGCTTTCTCTTACTGCAATTGTACTAATACCCCACTTCTTTCTTCAGTCTTTTACAATTTAACCTTTCTCACATATTTTATTTATGTATTTATTTAGTGACATTTAAATATATTAACAATCCATTTCGCTTGATTTATACAACTGTACTTGTTTTTTTTTCTCTGAAATGCTGTGTGCTTTTGCAGTTACTAGGCATATTGCTTGGGTATATTTCTGTCGGCAAAACTTCAACTGACAAAGTTAAAACAGTTAAGTGTGCTTCTAATTAAGTCTATAAAAGTTCATATACAAGTTTTTATTTGAATAATTTTAAAAAACTGGCTTGTGCTACTCTCTGAAATGTAGCCATCTTGTTATGTTACAGGAACATTCCTCTTCAGTCTTCCACTGAAAGACTAGCCTTCCCAATGGACAAGCTAGTTACCAAAAGTAAAAGAAATAACTAGGTCAGGTGTAGACTATATGAAGATGGAGCAGGAGATAAAAATTAGCTGAAGTTCTAGAAATGGTCAGCTGTCAGTGCAGTGGCTCTGCATAGATGGAAGAGGAGCTCTAAGAAGATAACACGATGAGTCTGAAGCTGACACTTTGAAGTAGTAGTCTAGTTCGGAATAAATTGTTTTTCAATTTCAGTTCAAGTAAATGTTTTTATTTCTCACTTATAGCTTTGGACTTAGTCATATGGTATACATACACGTACATATGACATACATATATAAGAATGTGCATATAGTGTGCATGTGTGTGTGTGTGTGTGTGTGTGTGTGTGTGTGTGTGTGTGTGTGTGTGTGTGTGTGTTCACTTTCAGGTTTTTAGAAATGCAGTTATTTCTATAAATATGACATGTGAAACTACTGTTAGTGCTTATCAAATTTTTAGTTTGCTAAGATCCAGTTTCTTTCTAAGAATTTGTGTCTGAATTCATAAAGGTTACTGTGAGGTGTTTACGTTGGTAATCTTTTGGAATTCAGAGAAAGCCCTACAACACTGCTTTTGCAATAAGACATGCAATACCATGGTAGGTTATCTTTGTGGCTGTGACAGATGCTAATGAGGCATTCTGGAGAAGATGCATTTGCTGATTAGCTATTTGCACTCTCTCTCAGAATTGACTGCAGTATGGCATATATGTAGTCAAGTGATTCATAGAATCGTGCAGCTGCATAGATTAGCACTACCATTCCGGTTCCTCATGGTAAAACATCGCATTCACAGGCACTAGGCAGTGTTCATCCATGACAGCAGAGGGAGTTTAGTGGTGAGATAGAGTTAGTAGATGTGTACACGAGTGTATGTGAGGGGCTGCACATGTGAGTAAATGCCCGAGTGTTTGTCTGCCTAAAAAATAAAGGTAGGGGAGTTAGTAGGGGTAAGTAAGAGGGGTGTGCTTTTGTACATTTGTTTGTCTGTTTGGGGTTGTATGGGTGAAAGGATGAGTTTGTCTGTGAGGGTGATTGGTGGGGAGAGGGTTTTTTTTGTGAATTCCACACACCCCAATACTAGCGGGAAGATGTTGCAGAACTGGGTAGGGAGAGCCAATAACCTCATGGATACATCTTTAAAAGCATGCCTGAATGGTACTTAAACAGAATGGGCATCAGGAGTTTGAGGAGAACTACTAGTCACTGTAGATACCTCTTTAAACTTGTGCTGGAGTGGTACTTAAACATAATGCGGATCAGGGGTGCAGAGAATCATCTCTCACCAGGGATACCTCTTTAAATTTGAACAGGGATTGGGGTAGGAGGGAATCACTAACCAACACTAATACCTCTTTAAATGTGTGCCTGAGTGGTACATAAACAGAACAGGGATTGGGGGAGCCACTAGCCATCAGGGATAAGAATTGTGCCTTAAAAGGCACTAAAAGAAATTCCAACCCTGTACCTTCCTCACTCTACCAAAAGATATTAGTCCTATCTGCCACCACTAGTCACCAGGAAAATCATGTTAAAGAAATGCAAATGAAAAAAAATCAAGTACAAAGAAAATTAAACCTTCTACCTTTTGCACTTGAAACCCCACCACTAACTCACTGCACTAACAGATAAATTAGTGTAGCATGTTTCTTTTTACATTTGTGATGATATGAGATATTGCCAGCTATGCCAGGAGAAGTAGGGCAGTGGATGTGTAACATATGCTAGCTCAGCTAGCTGCAAGTTTGTAAAGAATCATATGTCATTTATATATCAAACTGATTTGTACAGATGCTTTTATTGAAAAATGTGTTTGTAAAGCTGCTTGTGTTACAAATGTACCAAAAGTGTGCCCTGCTGGACAGAAAAAAAATATACGTGTATTATTGTAACTCTTTAAATGTATATGTTTTAACAGAGGACACTGGAAATGAAGAGGTTAATCTCAAACACTGATAACAGTTTAAAATTAAATTACCTGGCTTAGCCCATGAAAAGTGTATCTTACAGTTTTTCAATGCAGCCATAGACAAAAAGTCTATACTAGGAAGCTTTCTACATTGTCATTGGGGTGAAATAATTACTACTGTGAAAGGGTAGAGGTTTGAAATTGTTTTATGACTTCTAGGAGCTGCATCAGATCTCAGCAAGGCTCTGTGTGTGTATATTACTGACACATATGTGCTAAATCCTAACAGCTTCTAGCCAAGGGGGGAGCATGGGAACCAAAATTCAGATGACCAGATGTATGTAATGTCATTCTGTAATCCATCACTAAAAATAATGTTTAATACTAGGTGAGACTGAAGTCTCACAGCACTCTGTTTTTGGAACCTGACAAAGAAGGATCTCTCATCTACTTCATCTTGTCTTGCTCTAGTAAGTAACCAGGGAATAATGATTCTTTAGACCAGTCAGGAAAATATAGTGAGATTAGTTAAGTACTGTTTTTCTGTAATTGTATGAACCTGTCCACTTGTGTTATTTTTAATATTTCCTGTGACTGAAACTCTGCTGTGTATTGTAAGTAGATATTTAGTAAGTTCACATTCTTTTATCATTTGTACTGCGGTGGTGGTGCTGCAGTAGCATTGTCGCATCACAATAAGACGTTGTCCTGTTCGATTCTCAGCTAGAGCATCTTCTGTGTGGAGACATGCGTGAATGGGCTTACCTTCGTTGAAGGTTGTGCGTCAGGGCCGGCAACTCGGCACATAAAAATCTACTGCCAATTATTAGCGGACCGGAGTTCTGCTGTGGCGACCCCTAACTGGGAAAAGCCAAAAGACACAACAACATTCTTTTATTATTTATTATTAAATATATTTAAACTTTTCAATGTGGCCTGTCCTTTAGAGAATATTTTAACCTTTGAGAGTACTTATTCAGTGACACTGGGGCCACTCCTGAAAGCCTTGCTGTTTGGTCAACATTACCATTTGTAGTAATATTAATTTTACTCAGTATAATTGGGTAACCCTGCAAGCGCCTTAGAGTAGCCGGCTTTGGTGTGTGTGGTGGCGGTGTACCTACCTTATAGTCTGGGCTGAAGGGGGCATAGATACTAAATCTGTGCCATCCTTTCCCAGGTGTGTGTGTGTGTGTGTGTGTGTGTGTGTGTGTGTGTGTGTGTGTGTGTGTGTGTGTGTGTGTGTGTCAGCTGCTTGGAGCAGGTACATGATACACTGGTTTCACAGAGAGAGTGGTGGAGGACTTGGCTTGGCCACTCAGCTGAGGGCTCAACTGTATAGTTGTGCCAGTTGGAAGTCTTATTGGGAATCTGGAGAGAGAAACCCAGACTCTGGACTAAGTGTGTTCCCTGTCTGCTCTTAAGGGAAATTTTGTTTGATGCAGGCAGCTGCATCTGGAAATACTGGGTGTATCCATTTTTCGTTCCAAATGAATGTCCCTCTCCAGTGTCAGTGATAAGGATTCAGGCTCCTTGATTACTGCCCCAGAGTGGGGATGTCACAAAATATACTGAGAATCATGGGTATTATGTATTGGCTACAGTAGTTCATGCCTTACAAGGGATAGGGACAGGGAAAATTAAACATACCTCACAACCTTGTCACATATCATCAGAAGGGAAGAAAATTAATATGATGGGACAACTCACAGAAAGATTTGAATTATTCCTCCTAAACAGTGTAAGAAACTTCTCTGTGTGGAAGATTTTCAGTCCATATATTTCTAGTTAATCACTGTATATTAATCAGATCAGACAATAGTAGTAGACATAGTGAACTTAAACTCGTCTTAAGTCAAAGCAAAACAAAAAATAATAATAGAAATAGAAATAAAGTAATCTATATTTCTATTTTTATATTTCTATTTTTGTTTTCTATATTTTTATTTCTATTTTTGTTTTACTTGGATCGCTATTAATAAATGATTTTCGACTGGAAACAGACTGCCTGCCTTGCTTGGATTACTTTTGTATACTTAGTAATGCTGTACAATTATATATTTTCTATTATTATTTTTTGTTTTGTTTTGACTTAAGACCAGTTTAAGTTCACTACTTCTACTACTATTGTCTGATTTGATTAATATACAGTAATTAACTAGAAATATATGAACTGAAAATCTTCCACACAGAGAAGTTTCTTACACTGTTTTGTTTTTGGAACCACTACACTTTAGTGGGTTGTTTGGAGACTTCGGGGATACCATGGTGATTACTTGTTTTTTGGAAGTATTCCTCCTACAAACATTGAAATTTTCTAGAATAATAGCTTTGGCACTGGAATACATTTACTGAAGGATACAAAGTGTGAAACTCTAATGTCTGACATTAATCTCTGACTGTAATCATCTGTGAGTTATCAGGGAAGGGAAGAGGAGACATACTGGAAGTTCTGACAACATGGACAGGTATGGGGTATGTAATGTGTGTGTGTGTATGTTTGTGTGTGTGTGTGTGTATGTTTGTGTGTGTGTGTGTGTGTGTGTGTGTGTGTGTGTGTGTGTGTGTGTGTGTGTATGTGTGTATTTTATTCTTTGCTTGTGTGTGGGGCAGTAACTGAAGGAGAAAGAAAGACTGGTAGGAGTGCCTGTGCCAAAACGATGTGGCTTACAGAACTACTGCAGGCAAGTGATAATTTGCACATGATGTACTCAACAGTGATTCATAGACATGAAAATTAGATGATAACGAAGTCTTTCTTATTGCAACTAGTGTGTTTATGAATCAGAAATCTCTGCATTGCATAAACAGGTCCTTTTTACTGCAGCCCTTAACGTGAGGGGAAGGGATTTTAATGAATTCTTGGGTTGTTCTCTGTTGTTGCTGTTCTTTCCTTTTATGAATGATAACAAAATTAGCAAACCACAAATGTACGTTGCAGTCACAACACCACTAGCTCGAACAGAGATGAGGATACTGTTGTTAATAGCGATGATTTTTATTATATAGTCCAACAAGTTAGCGTGTCAAGTAAATGCAAAACAAACTCAGAAATACAGAAATTCAGGTTAAGCGCTTTCATCCGATTAATACAGACTTCCTCAGAACCAATAGAAACATTGTGGGAATTACATATATACACCATTTGGCGCCAAAAAATATTTAATTATGCAATTAATTATGCTGTAAAATAATATAATCTAAAAATATATACTTTATGTGAATGTAAATGAATTATGCAAGTTATATGAACATATATACAGTATATGCATATAAATTAACTAAATGATATACAAATATACTGTGTGATTAAACCACATTATTGTTTAAAAACATGTTTAAAATCATTATAGAAAGATCCAATTCTAAAAATTGCTTACAACATAAATTTCTAATATATAAAGTATTTATAAAATATTTATAGAATGTTTATAAAAATGGCTAAGCTTCTATGTAATACTAAATTACTCTTCTTTCATTAATAAGAAGGGTTTTAAACTAATGTATTCATTAATACCTGGGGGAGTAGTGGCATCTAATACGATCTGCCACTTGCTTTCTAATAAGCTAAGATATACTTTCCAATTTCCTTTGTCAAGTGTACTCTCAACTTTGTCTATAATAGTGAATGTAAATGTGTCCCTTATCAATGCATGTTTACTGAGGGCATTTTCATATCACCTTTTTCCACTTTGTACATAGTTTTAACTTCCTCTCAGTCTTCCCCGTAGTAGGCTGAACAGCAAGTGCAGCATGCAAGATATACCACCCTCTGAGAATTACAATTTCCTGCTACACATCTACACTTACTTTTTATACCATTATTGAGAGAAATAGTTTTACTCTCATTAATGTATTTACATTGTCGGCATACCCCACATTTTCTGGTGCCCTTTTTTCCTTGGACTGTATTTTTGGTGTATGAACCACTTTCCAAAATCTTTTTGATATTTTTGGATGTTTTTAATACTACTACTGGGTGGTTCCCTACTATTGGACCTATCATCTCTGTATTTGTTAATAGTTCCCAATGTTTACGTAAAATCTCTTTTACAATATTGGTATATGCATTGAACATGATGACACATACCATTCTATTCTCCTGCTGGGTTGTGACTTTTTTGGGTCTAACTACCCCTAATAGAGGTGGGTATTTTTTGCCCAATTGGTTTTTGACATAGCCAACTACATCATCAAGCATTCCTTTGGGATATTCCCGATCCATGAACATTTTATATTTAAGATTCAGTTCGTTGTCCATGTCTTTCCATAAGGATGACATCCAATACACTGCCCTTCACAACATTCTTAAAAATATGGGGATGATTTGGATGTAATCATTAGAGAATGTTGACTTCCTATACAGTCTGGATGAAAAACCACCTTCTTCTTTTCTGATGAAGGTATCTAAATATGGAATCCCTTCATTACTGGTTTGGTAAGTAAATTTCAAAATTCAGTCGTAGTATAATATCAAGTGGGAGTCCGTTATATATGTCATATAAATCATAAAAAAATCAGTAGATCATCTATAGTTGTAAGATATTATTCAAAAAAGTGAATACAAGTGTGTGTGTGTGTTCTAACTAAACCAAACCAAATAATAATATATGGGCACAAGGCACCCATAGCAATCCCCTCTTTGTTTAAAATACTCTCCTATTGTTCAGTGTAATGAAAAAATTGGGGTATATAATATCACTCCACTGGGTCCATCATATATAATAATAAATAAAAAATCCAAAATAGGATATATAGGGATATAAATTTGTAAGTGAATACAAAATTGTGTTCCCACCTAACATAACCATGTTAGCAAATATGGTGCAACAAGAGGCACCCATAGCAATCCCTCTCGTTTGTTTAAAATACTCTCCTAGATATTGGATATAGTTATGGTCTAAGATGAGGTTCATCATGTCAACGATTAAATTTATCTTGTCCCAAGTTAACCCAGAAAATTTCCGTATATAACTTTATCAGAATTGAGTACCCAAAGATGGCTTGCATTGTTGGTATACCCAAGCTACATAAATGTATGAATAAACCCCCATTTAGACCAATTATTTCTGGATCCCAGTCTAAAACTTTTAACATTGGGGTAGTAATTGACCATTGGACAAAGCATATTTACAGTAATGTCCCCCATTTGATCAAAGATTCTTGGGACTTTCTAAGTAAATTGACATCAGATATATGGAGAGAGGACATAACCTTCATCACCATTGATGTCAAGGATTTATATTCATGCATTCCCAATACCATTGGACTAGAATATTTTTGCAACAGTTTACGGAAATTTTCTGGGTTAACTTGGGACAAGATAAATTTAATCGTTGACATGATGAACCTCATCTTAGACCATAACTATATCCAATATCTAGGAGAGTATTTTTTTTAGAGGGATTGGATTGTTATGGTGCCTCTTGTGCACCCATATTGCTAACATGGTTATGTTAGAGTGGGAACACAATTTTGTATTCACTAGTGAATTTTACAAATATATATCCCTCTACTCAGATTTTTTTTGGATTATTATATTTATGGGACGGACGGACCCAGTGTATACCCCAATTCAATTCATTTGAATAACACGACTGAATTTTTGAAATTTACTTACCAAACCAGTAATGAAGGGATTCCATATTTAGATACCTTCATCAGAAAAGAAGAAGGTGGTTTTTCATCCAGACTGTATAGGAAGCCAACATTCTCTAATGATTACATCAATCATCCCCATATTTTTAAGAATGTTGTGAAGGGGCAGTGTATTGGATGTCATCCTTATGGAAAGACATGGACAACGAACTGAATCTTATATATAAAATGTTCATGGATTGGGAATATCCCAAAGGAATGCTTGATGATGTAGTTGGCTATGTTAAAAACCAATGGGGCAAAAAATACCCACCTCTATTAGGGGTAGTTAGACCCAGCAGGAGAATAGAATGGTATGTGTCATCATGTTCAATGCATATACCGATATTGTAAAAGAGATTTTACGTAAACATTGGGAACTATTAACAAATACAGAGATGATAGGTCCAATAGTAGGGAACCACCCAGTAGTAGTATTAAAAACATCCAAAAATATCAAAAAGATTTTGGAAAGTGGTTCATACACCAAAAATACAGTCCAAGGAAAAAAGGGCACCAGAAAATGTGGGGTATGCCGACAATGTAAATACATTAATGAGAGTAAAACTATTTCTCTCAATAATGGTATAAAAAGTAAGTGTAGATGTGTAGCAGGAAATTGTAATTCTCAGAGGGTGGTATATCTTGCATGCTGCACTTGCTGTTCAGCCTATTATGTGGGGAAGACTGAGAGGTAAAAACTTCGCATTTTACGAGCATATGTACAAAGTGGAAAAGGTGATATGAAAATGCCAGTAAAAATGCGATGTCACGATTGATAAGGGGAGGGAACACACATTTACATTCACTATTATAGATAAAGTTGAGAGTACACTTGACAAAGGAAATTGGAAAGTATATCTTAGCTTATTAGAAAGCAAGTGGCAGATTGTATTAGATGCCACTACTCCCCCAGGTATTAATGAATACATTAGTTTAAAAATCTTCTTATTAATGAAATAAGAGTAATTTAGTATCACATAGTAGCTTAGCCATTTTTATAAACATTCTATAAATATTTTATAAATACTTTATATATTAGAAATTTATGTTGTAAGCAATTTTTAGAATTGGATCTTTCTATAATGATTTTAAACATGTTTTTAAACAATAATGTGGTTTAATCACACAGTATATTTGTATATCATTTAGTTAATTTATATGCATATACTGTATATATGTTCATATAACTTACATAATTCATTTACATTCACATAAAGTATATATTTTTAGATTATATTATTTTACAGCATAATTAATTGCATAATTAAATATTTTTTGGCGCCAAATGGTGTATATATGTAATTCTCACAATGTTTCTATTGGTTCTGAGGAAGTCTGTATTAATCGGATGAAAGCGCTTAACCTGAATTTCTGTATTTCTGAGTTTGTTTTGCATTTACTTGACACGCTAACTTGTTGGACTATATAATAAAAATCATCGCTATTAACAACAGTATCCTCATCTCTGTTCGAGCTAGTGGTGTTGTGACTTTCCTTTTATGAAGTTAATATGGTTAATATTCCTTAAAGGTCTTCCCTTGAATGTATTCAGTGGTATTAACATTTTTTTAGTTCTTTTATTGATTTTTTCATTTCATAGCAGTGGTGGTGCTGCGGTAGCGTTGTCGCCTCACAGTAAGACGCTGTCCAGTTCGATTGTCAGCTTGAGCATCTTCTGCGTGGAGATATGCATGAATGGGCGTACCTTCGTTGAAGGTTGTGCATCAGGGCTGGTAACTCAGCACGTACAAATCAACTACCAATCATTAGCGGACCAGAGTTCCGCTGTGGCGAACCCTAACCGAGAAAAGCCGAAAGACACAACAACAACAACTGTACAGTATGAACTGAGAGCATTGTTGCTGACCTGCATACATGTGCAACTAACACTTTAGTTTGCCAGTAAGTGGTAATCATGTTCAGGTGTTTCTCAGCATCATAGCACAACTACGCCCAGACTGACTGCTGAAACTGCTCAATAACATGTTTAGTTTAGGTCTCAGCTCTGATGACCAATTCAATCCTTTTCTAAAATCAACTTACTGTTTATGAATCACTTAATGATATTCTGGATTCTACAGCTAGATAAACATGATTTCTGTATGTGTGCTAGTCCTCTGGATATTAGAATAATTACATTAACCCCAGACAAGTGGTTTTATATAATGACTTGTAATAAAACTGCTCAACATACTGTAACTCAAGCGGTTTTTCATTCACCTTGACTCAATACAGGTTTGTCAAGCTGAACTCCATGTGCAGCAGTCATCAAGTGTGAGAAACATAAATATACAGCTATGGTAGCTAAATGGAAAAAATACTCTTTAATGTCTAATAATAATAATAATAATAATAATAATAATAATAATAATAATACAAAAAATCCCTCCTCCCTATGCACTGCAATACTCTTCACTTCAATGAAATACTGATATTAGGGGTATCCAATCCTCTTTGCAATAAATATATATCATTTAGTTGAAACACCAAAATGCTGGCATTCACACTGTTGACCGAAAAATATCAATATGCACTGAGCAACAGCCTCTGCACATGTAAACACAAAAGTACACAGAAAAAAAAGTAAAAACATTGTTTTTTTGCTGCCCTCCCAATTATATGTACTAATTCTGTCAGAAAAAAAGCATATTCTTCAACCCAAAGAACTGTGTGATCTTGCAAACCTGTCAACTATCTGTTTAGTAGACCAAATTTTGTTGGCTCAACAGGTGTCAACTAAAGCTAGTGTTAATGAAATTAAGAATTACCATATGTATACATGGCCAAATAGAATTTTTCCACTATTAATAAATAAAAATCCTCCCAATCATCCCACTGCACTTTTGCTTCTTTTATCATATACCATTCCCAGTAAACTAATACTAACATCTAGGCTGTCCAGTTCCTCACTATTAACTATATGTAGTCAGGATAGCTAAAGAGAGCATGCAACTGAGATGATTCCATGTATAGTTCTAATGTAAACTGCAACCAGTCCTTGGGTTATTTAATTAAATTGTCCATGGTCATCCCCCACACATCCTCCTGGCCTTCATACTGTAAACCCATGATTCAGAATATTTTAACGTTATACATACCAGTAGCAGTAGTATGACCTTTTTCCCTAAATCAGATGCTGTTATAACTTTTCAGCAGCTAGATGCAAAATAATTAAATTACAAATGTTTTTCCTATTTTTTCTGTGGGACATTAAAGAGATGGTCAAAGTTTCTTAACAATCTGAGTCCAAATTTTCATTGTAGCATCCATGCCCCACCTAATCACCGCCTTTGTTGCCACTGTGCAATTTTATAAAAACACAACTGGTACAAAAATCGTCTTTAAAGATGGATTTATAAAGAAACTTTAGACTTTAACATGTATAATCCGAAAGCTGGATCTCAGATAACAAAGTCATAATTCTTCATTTAATATCACAGAAATAAAGTTCAACATTTTTATACTAGATTTGTAAAATACCATCTGTGTTATCTCTCACATGAACAGCTGTACTGCCTTTGCAGATTTCTTTCTCTAAAGGTGCTTTCAGACAGGAAATGTCATTTTGCACAGTGACTGTAAAGCATCCATTTGAATATAATTGTCATAATGACATTTTTTTACTTCATATCACAGATCCGTAAGATGACACTCTGAAATGTTTGCCCCTAAATTTTACCAAAGTTATGAGTCTACATTTACTAAGATTTTTTCTTCATAACTTTACTATAGTTTAACATCTTTCCATCATATTATAAAATGCCATCTATGGCACATTTTAGGCTTCATGCTATATGCCATTATAATTAATACTCTTGAATATTTTTCTGAAAATATTACCACAAAGTTATGACTCTGCATTTAGTTTGACAAATATTTCCTTGTAACTTTACTAAAGTTCAACATTTTTAAACCCCATTGCAAAGTGCCCCATATGGGGTCTTGCCACTTAAACAGTTACACTGCCCTTGTACATTTCTATCTGAAACGGTGAATTGTGACAAAAAATTATATTTCACATATTATCTTTATACCTCCTCACAACTACTATGTTTTTGTTAAATGCATGTAATGTAAAAAGCATTACACTAAAATGTGTAACAGGAAGGTGTTAGTGATAGGAAACAGTAAGAAATTTAAGATTTTAATAGGAAATAAAAAAATAATTAACTTATCTTCCCACTTTACTCAAACGCTCAAAAACTCAAAGCGACCACATCCAAAAGTGAAAGCATCAAATGAGATCTGAAGTATGTTATGGGTTGGTGCATTATGGATAAGGAAGGAGCTCAAGAGCTTTTTTAGTGGCCATAAGTTAAAGTAATGGCTGAGACAGATCCAAACCCACCTGTTGAGGAATGAATAAAAATTGACAACATCAGATCCTTAATTTTAGGTTAGGTAATGGCTGTGGGTGCAGCTATCCGTTTGGATCAATTGTTCCCATCAGTAGAGTTAAATTTCATTATTTGAAGATGTAAATAGTTTTGTGTTTTTATTTTAAGTTAATGGGGGTGTTCTGAGGGTGTGCTTTTTTGTTTTTGAGGGTTTTCATTACAAGAAAAAGTCTTGTAATATTTGACATGTTCAAATGGAGATGACAAGATAGAACTGTATAAAAGATCAACCTGCCAAACATTAGTGGGTGCATGTCATTTATAATAGGTGGGTATAATAACCCCTTATCGTAATGGCTACTTTATCCATATCATTTGTGAATGGCCTAACAGGTATAGACCAAAAGGAAAGAGTAAATAAAATAAGCATTCAGACACTTAATATGCAGACCATGAGAAAATGTACTTGTTCTTACTGCTTTCTTCTATCAGTATATAACAGACTTCATCAGAAGCACAGCATCATTACTTACACACCTTATAAACCTTTACATATATTATGTGACTACATACATCACTAACAAAGTGACAATCAATTACTATACATAAAGCTTAATTTTTACATAAAAAACATCCATGTACTACCAAAAAATAGGAGGGTTAGGTTATTGAAATAAGTATTTGTGTATTAAATGAGAAAAAAATTGTAATACATGTCCGAGTGCTTATTTTATTTAATTCTGAAGTTGCACTTGAGTCGCTTTTACTGTTATAGTTGAAAAAGATAAAATTACATAAAGAAATGCAGTGTGCAAACAGCAATGCTACAGGTGACACATTTAAAAATAAGTGAGCATGAGAATTTGATAAAGAAATGATTTCAGGATGGATACTGAGCACAGTAACAGGAACAAAGGAAAAGGGGAGTACTTACAGAAATTGCTAGAGGAGCTCCAACAGTGATATGAGTGGAAAAAAGGATAATAATGGTAGATTGCTGGTAGTAAGGGTCTACTGGCAAGGAAGGAGCATTATACTCACATGTATTTATATTCCACCTAAAATAAAAAGTTATGTACTCGCCATAACATTCTGTTTGTATTGTCCATTTTCATTCTTCCTCAACTGATTGGTTCAGATCTGAGACTCGGATCTGACTCGACTGCTTCTACTAGTTCATCAGATCCTAGAGCCCTCAAGCTCCTCCCCTTACCCACAATACCCCACCAACCTAATGTACCTCAAATCTTGTTTGTTGCCATTTGGTACCAGATGAGGATTCCTAGCTCTTGAACTATTTAGGTATAATCTTCGGATTATCCTTCTCATTGGTATTTGTCAATTCCTAATTTTTTTTTTGCCTTTTTCCTTCTTCCTCCCACCCACATTTTACTGTTATTAGCATCCTTCCTTACCTTTCTTACTATTACATTACCAGTTGTGGTACTTCTTTAATTACCATTGCTGGTACTCTTTTGTACTCCTTTGAGTGCTTTGCCTACCATTGTTGGTAGTTTTCTCCTTTCTATCCCTTTCTCCTTCTATAAAAAAAATAAATTTTTTTGTCTGTTGTAGATGAGTGCGATTTTATTGCTTCTCATCCTTCTGGTTAAGAGCTTGTTGTATCTGTCTTTTGTTGGTAATGCTTATAAGATGTCGGAGAAGCCCTCTGGGTTCAAAAAGTGTATTTCCTGTGGGCATAAGATCCCAAATTCTGATTCATAATGAATCAAAATGACAGCATGAGATCTGATATTATGGAGCTTAAGACAATTTTGGGAGAAATAAACAGATATCAGCAGGGAATATTACTTATAAGTGGAGACTGGAACTTGATTTGTAACAGTGAGGATGTATCTGGGGGACCTAGAAGGGAAAATATAACAAAAGAGGGTAGATTTCTGAAGACATTTATGAAAATATTTGGTATGGAAGATATGAATTCAGTAGTAGGAACTCTTGAGAGACTTTACATATTATTCCCTGTAGCAGAATAACTGAGCTAGACTACATGGAAATTATATTTCACATGAACATGTACATTTAACTGAGAGCTTCAACATACATCCAATAACTATTTTAAATCATTCTCTAATAAGTAAGATAAAATGCAAGGTACTGAAGTAAAAATGAGATATTGGAGCTTCCCCACATACCTGTTAAAAAGAGAGAAATTTAAGGATTGGGTAGGTGAAATTATGCGAGACTTATTAGGAAAAATAGCAGTTTCTTCAGAAGTTACAACTAATGAGTGGGATAAAATGAAAGTGGATTTTTAAAATAGGGTAGAAATAAAAGCACAAGGGATATGGTTAACAGGTAGCAGGAATTATTTAGAGGGTATGACAAAGGTTAAAATATTGCATAATAAGGGGAATCTCACAGTCAAGTAGCACAACTGCAGAGTGCTAAAGAGAAAATAATATGGATAATCTGCATGAAATTACAAAGATTGTTATTAAGTAACGTTTTCAATATTGCACACACACATACACACATATACACACACACACACACACACACACACACACACACACACACACTCTCTCAATCTCTATATATATATATATATATGTGTGTGTATATATATATATATATATATATATATATATATATATATATATATACATATATATGGGTCCCCTTCAAAACATCTAAAACCCATAACATCTAATTTCATAACTTTGAGACCAGAAAATCTAAAACCCAAAACATTGAATTTCATAACATCTAACAATACAAATCACATGAAAATAACATCCCTTCCACATATAATGACACCAAACTACCAAAAACACTTTTTACTACGTTTCTGCAGAGAGGATTGACAGTGGGGTTTGGAAATTAACTTTTTCCCACTGTAGTGCAATCTTGGAGTTGGTATATTTAATTTATGTGTGGTAGTGTTAGATGTTTCTCAATGTTATGAAGTTAGATGTTATGAGTTTTAGATGTTTTGAAGTAGATCCATATATATACATATATATATATATATATATATATATATATATGTGTGTGTGTGTGTGTGTGTGTTCATTTTCAAGTCATAGATTACCTCCTAACTAATAACCTCCTCTCCAGCACACAGCATGGCTTCAGATCATATGACAGCACTACTACCACCTTACTCTCTTTCACTAACACTATCCTACAGCATAAAAACACTGACATACTCCTCTGCTACTTTCCTATATCTATCCAAGGCTTTTGACATGATCTTGCACAAACAACTTATCTCTGTTGTCACTAATCTATCCTTTTCCCAATCAGCTACTGACTGGTTTCACAGCTACCTAACAGGCCGCCTACAATCTGTTGTTTGGCATAATGACATATCTCCACAACTCCCTGTCTCACTCGATGTTCCCCAAGGATCCATCCTTGGACCTCTACTTTTCTCACTCTTCACCAGTAATCTATTCACTGCCACCAAAGAGGCCTCTCTCATACACTACGCAGATAATTTTACCATCATCTGCTCAGCCCAGTCCCTACCTGAACTGCATAAGATCACTCAGGAAGCCTTTAACTCTTTAGAAACTTGGCTATCTAATTCCCAGTTAATACTCAACCCAAACAAGACTAAACTCCTCATCTTCCAACCCTCAAAATCTAACCTAACCAACTCCTACTTTAATATTACAGCCAACGATAACACCATCATCTCCCCGACAGAACATACCAAACTAGGTGTTGAGATTGACAACTGTCTCAAATTTGACTTTCACATTTCTCTGACCATGAAAAAAAGTGCACAAAAAACTACAGGCTTTGTACAGAAATAAGCAATTTCTCACCAAAATAGCCAGAATCTCAGTTGCCAATTCCACCTTATCTCCACCCTGCTCTACGCCTCTCCTATATTTACCAACCTAAAACAAACCAACCTAAATAAGCTTGAGTCTTGTTACATCAAAATTGCCATGTTTGCCACTGGGGCTACCTATTGCAATCACCACTGTATCTCACTTACTGAACTTGACTGGCTGGAACTCCCACAACTTCTTCACCTAAATCAACTCTCCCTTGCTCACAAGTTAGTGAACTATCCTCTTATGGTCCCATCTCCAAAATCGACTCCAGCCCTACCGTACCACGCTCCAGCAGCAAAAATTAACTCCAAGTAACCAAAACCATGAACTCAGCTGGGGAAGCTGTTTTCTCCTGCATTATATCCAAATTATGGAACACTCCTCCCCCCATTAACCTCTATACAATCATGCACTCACTTCAAAGCTGCACTAAAAACTCACTTAAAAATCACTGGTTATGCCATTGCTCCAAGCTGGACAAGGGACCCTCTTACTATCCACTTCCCCCAACCACTTAGACACCCTGCATGGTTCATTTCAATCTTTCATCTGCAGGGGCCGGCATTCCTTTTTTTTTTTTTCTTAACCTCCTTTAAGACCTCACTTCATCTCAATCACCTAAGGCATCTACCCACCATCTATCCAGCTATACTACTTACTCTATATCCTGTCTTACTCCTTTATTCTTCCCCTACTACTTCCTCCTAATCTCTGCACCTGCTTACTCCACCATCTCTCCAAACACAGCTCTATATCTGGTTCAGTTTACAGCCATAACTGTTATGTCCAATAAGCTTTATAACTACATCACTGCTGTTACTGTTACTATTGTACTAATGTTTCAATATGTGCAATCACAGATGTAACCAATACTCCTATCCATATATGAATGTATACTCCATGTATATCCACTGTCCTCATGTAACTAAGTTACTCATATTTTATGTTTGTGGCTTATGCTGGCATTGTTAAATTATATTTATATCAATTTTATTCATTTGTATTATTAATTCTGTACTTAATGTATCTTTGTGTGGAGCTTTTCTCCCTGGGCCTCTGCTGAAAAAGGAACTGTGTCCAGTCGGATTTTCCCAGTAAACAAATGTAAATAAATATATATATATATATATATATATATATATATATATATATATATATAGAGAGAGAGAGAGTGGAATGCGCTGTTGCCAAACTTAGGAGCGTATAACAAGAAAACTAACCAGAGATCCTGCACTGGTATTACAGATATTTTGGAAATTTTATGAAAATTTATATAAAGCAGAGAAATGTGGAAATAAGAAAGTGTAAATGAAAATGTTTATGGAAGACTTAAGTATGTCAAGGTTAGAGGTAGATGAGTTAAGATTGGAGAAGATGAGACAACAATTGTGACATACAATCAATCTGCAAGGTAAGTCTCCAGGAATAGATGGCATTCCTGTGGAAGTTTGTAAGGTAGGAGTGAGGAGAGTGATAAAGATCTGGAAGGTTTTGTTTAACATTATTTTAAAAACAGGTGACGCACAAACATCCTGAAAGTAAGCTGAGTGGGCTGTAATTCCTAAAGACGGTGAAGATCAACCAGATCCAGCTTGATATAGACCCATTTCAATTTTAAACCATGCTTGTGAAGTGTTTATGTCTGAAATAGCTAAAAGAATGGAAAAAGTGTTGCCAGAATAGATGGATGTGGATCAATGAGGTCTTGAGGATGGGAGGTAAACATCTGACAACATTAATAGAACAATGAGGATCCAGAGGAAAGCAGAACATAAGAAAATACTGCTGTTATGGATGGGTCTTGATGCAGAGAATGCATTTGACAGAGTAAACTGGAATTTTATGAGTAGGGCAATGGGAGCATTTGCATTCCATGATACAATAATAAGGTTAAATAAGAGGCTATATGAGGTATGGAGGCAAAAATAAAAGATGTCTTTGAACAGAGGAACCAGATAGGGGTGTCCTCTTTAACCTTTATTATTTGCTTTATATTTAGATCCATTGGCAAAGAAAATAAGGGACACAGAAATTCAAGGATATCATCAGAATGGTAATCAAGTAAAGTTGACTTTATTTGCATGTGATATTATTTTGTACCTGATAAAAACAGAAAAAAAGATATCTCAGTGTTGTGGAACATCTTGAGGCATTTTCAAGTCTTTACAGGATATAAAATTAATGAAGATAAAATAAAGGCCACAGCTGTAAACTATGCACCCACACATGCTCTGGACCAGTAACACCCCCATTTATGGAGACACAAAAAAATTAAGTATTTAGGAGTATGAACTAAAATGATTCTGTTATGGTAGCTAAGGATAAGTGGTAAGAGACTAAGAAAAGAATACAAAATCTGAGAAACTGGAATCGCTTGTATGTGGATAAGGATGGTAAGATACATGCAGTAAATATGTTTTAAATTCCTTTACTTTTATATATAGGTCAGGCACATTTTTATTAACCAGAGCAGAAGTTGTGGAAAACAGTTAATAAAGAGTTGAAAAAAAGAACTATCTGGGAGAGGAAGATGGCAACGGGCAAGTGGGATAAGTTGAACTTTCCAACAGAACAAGGTGGTTTAGGATTACTGATTTGAAGGAATATTTTACAGTTATGGCTCATGTACATAACACAATCAGAAAACAATAATTCAAAGTGGGAAGGGGTAATTATGTAATGGGAAATTTTGGAAATAAGGACAGACAGGGATTTGTAGATTCTTAAGGAGAATAACAACAGCCATACAGGTAATTACATTCTTAAAATAGCAGAAAGTATTCTAACAACTAAGCCAGGATGAGAATAGAGAAAGGAGATTTTAACAATAAGGATGACTGCAATTAGGGGTACAACGAATAGATAAGAACGGGCTGGAATTTACTGGATAAAACTGGAAAAGAAACCAATGTATTGGAAGCGAATAACTACAGATGGAAATGTAATAGAATGGAAAGAGGCAGGCTAGAGACTGACTTCCCTATCAGGGATCAATATTAGAGTATAGGAAAGATAAAGGGACAGGGGAATCTGAAGTGAAATACCTGGTCTGGTAGAGAATTTAGTTAAATCTAGAACAAACGCTGCTGCTAAAACAGGGATAATTAGTAGGGCATATAAATTATTGCACTATAACCATAAGAATCAGTCAGAGGGTGTTAAAAAAGATTGGGAAGAGAGATTGGATAAGCAATTGACAAGGAAAAATGGGAGGACATATGTATGGCTCTCAAGTATGCAACAAAATCTTGAAGATTTTGAATTTTTGCTTGGAAGTGTTTGCATAGGTATGTTTATATCCCAAACAGACTCCGAAGAATGTTTTCCTCAGGTAGATGCAAACTGTTGGAAATGTGAAGTGGAAGAAAGATGTAACTGGGAGCATATGTTTTGGGATTTTAATGAGTCGGCAGACTTCAAAAATTCCCTAAGTACTCTGTCAGAAATAATGGGGTGGCAAATGGGTGTAATTAAGGAAATTATTTTTTTTTAGCTGGGATACAGGATCTGAATTCCCTAAACATAGTAAGGCATTGCTAAGTTTAATTCTGGTGTCTGCCAAAAAATATTACTAGAAAATGGAAATCAATGTCAATCCAACTGTATTTGAAGTACTGTATATTGTAACAGAGATAAAAGGTAGAAAGAATGGAAATTTTGGGAACAATACATGCAGAATAGTTTTGGAGGAGTGAGATTTAAGGGAAGGCAGGAACTGAGCAATTTATGTAATGTTGGGTTGAAGATATTTATGTAAAAAAGTGTGATGTACAATGTTTGTAACTAGGAACATGTTAATATGGTGTGTTTTCTTTTATACAGATTTATGTTTGCCATTGTCTTAAATGATAATTCAATAAAGCTGTTAAAAAATACTTGTTGTCTATAATCATCCCATACATTTCTCAAATATTTGTTCAGTACTTGTTGTGTATGGTCACTTCACCCATCTCCATGTTTTTATTCAGTGTTTATTATTGAATGCCACTCTGCATCTCCCAAATGTATATTTATTCTTTGCTGTTTAGAGCTGTCCCCCACACATCTTCTAAGTTCATCTTCACTGCTTGCACAATGCCACCCTCCTCATGTCTTGAAACCTTTAAAGGATGCCATATTAGACAGTCTTCTTGCCTCACAATACTAGGTTCAGGGGTTTGTTCCTCCTCTTCAGTTACTGTCAGAAGGTTCTGATAAACTTCTTGAGCAATAAAGAACAGAAGCGCTTAACTTTTAATTTTGGTATTGTGTGGGCATTTATTGTAAATTGAGCATTACAATTTGCTACTACATTTCATTTGTGCCTTTCCATGTGATTTTTGGCATTTAGATACTTGTTTTGATTATGCTTCACTTTCCCTTTCTGAATGTGGAATACTTCCACTTTTATGCTTAATGTGTAACCATTTGTAGTGCTTACAAAGATTTTATAAAGTTTTTAACACAGTTTTATTATCTTGGTTGGGGGTTGGTATAATGGTTAAGGTGTTTACCTCACAGACACAAGGTACAGAATTTGATTAAAATAGAAATGTATTTATTTATTTTTATTTATTTATTTATTTATTGACATTTGTTAACTGGGTTGGTCCAGCTGGGTTTGTGGTCCATTTTCAGTGGAGACCCGAGGATAAAAGCTCAAAAAAAAAACACAAACAGTTTACAGAGAATCAAACATTTAAGTCAAAATATGTTCAAAATCAGTTATACAAGAATGTTAGAGAGAGAGACAAAGCAGAAATGCAAACACATGACATATGCATACCAATATTTTTACAGACTAAGAAATATATTTACATATGTACAAAAATAGTTAAGTCCAACAGTATTGATTGTAGAGTTTAATAAGTATCCACAATAGTGGAGAACTTAGTTGTATGTGGAGGGACTGAGAAGGTATATAGCAGGGCTATGAGGAGCTTAAGAAGGGGCTTGACAAGGTCATATTTTGGAGTTGAGTAGATGAAGTTTGAGTTTTTCTTTAAAGTGGGATGGGTGAATGATGGAACAAGTGTTTCTTGGGAGTTTGTTCCAGGCTTGGGTGATGGAGTGTTTATACAGGAGTTTGACAGCTATCTTTTGGGTTGGTAGATTTGTAGTATTTGCTGATTAGAGGTAAGGAGAGTCCGCGGAGGAGTGTAGATAGAGATGAAGGAAGAGAGAGCAGTGCAGGATGAAGGTTTGTAAAGAATGAAGTGTAACATTTGAAGTTGTGACAGCGGTAGAAGATGGGGGAATTCTAACCAGTGGAGAGTATTTAGGGCAAGGCAGTGATGTATATTGTATGGTGAATTTTGATAAATCTAGCTATCGTGTGGTAAGTCTGTTGGAGTTTGTTTAAAGTAGTAGCTTGGATGTTGGTGAATACTGGGGCAGCATATAGAAGGGAGGGGAGGGGAAGAGCTTTTGCAAGGGAGAATCTGGCATTTGTAGTTAGAATTTTTTTGTTGAGATACAGTAAACCAAGTTTCTGGTGAGTCTTTTCTATACTTTGGAGGATGTGCAAGTTGAATCTGAGTTCATTATCTATGATGACCCCAAGGAGTTTAGTGTGAGCTTCAGGTTGGATAACAGTGTTATTAGATGAAGTAATAGTAAAGGTGGATTTGAGGTGAGAGAGAGATCGGGGGAAAAATAATAAGAGTTTGGTCTTTTTAGAGTTGAGAATGAGTAGATTCCTGGACAACCACTGTTCAGTGGATAGGAAGGCCTGTTGAGTAAGAGTGTGGAGATTGGAGATATTGTCTGAGATGGAGATGAGAGTCGAGTCATCTGCATATTGGATGAGGGAGGATTGTTTACAAGAAGTATAGAGATCATTGGTAAAGATATTAAATAGGAGGGGACTCAGGATGGAACTTTGTGGTACCTTGGTTGGGACAGGTATGAATGGAGAAGTGGAAGAGAGCCATTTAACAGATTGCTGCCTGCAGGATAAGTAACTGGAGAACCAGGCAAGGGAGGAAGAAGATAGATTGAGGTCTGCAAGTTTAGATAGCAGTAGGGGATGGGAGACTGTATCAAAGGCTTTGGAAAGGTCAAGGAAGAGACATGATGTGAGTTTGTTATTGTCTAGGGCCTCGGCAATGGTATGTGTAAAGGATAAGAGGGCAGTAGTTGTGCTGTGGTTGGGACAGAAACCATGCTGAGTGGGAGTAAGGAGGTTATGCTGGAGGAGGTAGTTGAGTAGTTGTGAGTGGATACATTTTTCGAGAATCTTAGAGAGGAGAGATAGAATAGCTATAGGTCGGTAGTTAGATGGGTCTGTAGAGTTTCCACCTTTATGCAGGGGAATAGTGAAGTAGGATTTCCATAGGGTAGGGACAGTGGATTCCTGAATAGATCTATTGATTAGTATATATACTGGATAGGCAATGGAGTCAGCAGCAAGTTTGAGGAAGGTAGGTTCATAGGTAGGTACTAGGCTATTGGCCCTGGGGCCTATACAAGCCCAGCCAAAAAGGTACCCTGGCTTTTGCCACCCAAGAAAATTATTTTCCTGTGCCACTGTCAACCAGAGCCACAGAGGTGATCCCTGGGGTGAATTTCCTATTTCCCATCCAATCATCAAGATTTATCTTGAAGAGTGCTAATGAGGAGCTTTGTTTGATATAGATAGGTAGTTTATTCCAGAGTATGGGAAGTCTCTGGGACAGGAATCTATCCCTCCGGCATGTTCTGTTTATTGTGGTGACAAGGTTTAGGTCCCTAGAGTGTGTAGCTTGGAGGGATTGGGATTTCTTTAAGTGGCGCATGTCCAACAGCTCTGGGTTTGACATAGCTTTGTATGTTAGGCAGAGATCACCTCTGAGTAGGCGATATGCAATGGAGTAAAGCTGGAGTTTTTTGAGACGGTCTGCATAGGGCATCTGTTTGAGGACAGTAATCCTCTTTGTGAGGTATTTCTGTGGCCTTTCCAGTTGTTGTAGATGTCTTGTGAGGTACATACCAAAAGGGGCGTTATACTCTATAATGGGTCTAATGAGTGATGAGTAGAGGGGAACAATGACCTCTTTTTTTCTGGATGAGAAACCTTTTGTGATGAGGTGTGCCACATAGAAGGATTCCCTGACTACTGTGGTGATGTGATTATCAAAGGAGAGACTACTGCCCACCTGTGTCCCAAGGTCTCTTATCACACTTTCGGTGTTAAGTATACTACTGTCTATGTTGTACTTCATGGGTACAGAGTTTTTACCAAAGGGGATGACAATGCACTTTTTGGCATTGAGCTTGAGGCCATGGCTTTGACACCAGGTATCTGTCTCAGTGAGGCCCTTTTGTAAGACGTCCACATCGTTAGGAGTTTCCATTATAGCTCCTAGTTTGCAGTCATCTGCGAACTTCGTTAGCCAAAGATCTTCTGTGTTAGCCTATACTTCAGAGAAGTAGATACCAAACAGGAGAGGACCCAGGACTGAACCCTGTGGTACTCCACTTGTCACTGGTCTGAAGTCGGATTTGGAGTCTGCTACTTTCACAGTGTGGGTTCTGTCAGTGATCCAGTTGAAAACCCATCTTGTGACATGGGGATTTATACCTAGTTTAGTGAGTTTATCTATAATTCCAGAGTGGGGGATGGTGTCGAAAGCCTTGGCAAGATCTAGATAGGCTGTGTGAACCACCTTACCTGTGTCAACGGCTTTGGTGACTGCTTCAAAGAAGTCTTTCAGGTTTAGGAGACATGATCTGCCTTTTACAAACCCAAACTGGGTGGGGTCCAGAGTTTGGAGATTACCAATGTCTTTGTTTATAAGTTCCATGATGATACGTTCTATGGCCTTGCAGACCAGGCTCATCAGGCTAATGGGGCAGTAGTTCCCGGGGTCCATAGTGGCTTCCCCCTTGTGGAGTGGGATAACCGTTGCTGTGTGCCATTCAGCAGGCACAAAGCCTGAGGTGAGGCTATGACTGAACATGGTACTTAGGTAGGGTGCCAGTTCGTTCTGTAGTTCATGTAGAACGCAGCCTGGGATGTTGTCTGGTCCCATGGATGCTGTGTCCTTGGCTTTGGAGAGTGTGGTTTTTACCTGTGCACCCGTGATTACAGGAACTTTGCATTCTTCCGGTATAGAGATGGGCTCTTTAGGGGGTGAGAGGGGAGTAAAGTTAGCACTGAATCTATCTGCCTGGATGTTGGCAATATCAGTTGGGTCTGTATATTTAGTGTCATTCTGCTGTAACTCAGAGCAGATCTGAGTGTTGCGATTGAGATTCTTGACATAGCTATAGAATGCTTTGTGGTTGTCTTTAGAATCAGTGGTGATTTTGTTTTCGTAACTAGCTTTGGAGGATTTTATCAGGGGTCACAGCTTCTTACTGAGGCTGACCAGGGAGCTCCTCCACTCAGTAGGTAGACTGTCAGTGGAGGGAGAGCAGGGTTTGAGTTTGTGAAGAAGAGATCTGATGTAGGATGTAGGAACTGGATGTAAAGAAAATAGTTGTTTGTTAGAAGGATTGGGAGGCTTGAATGGTCCACAAGAGCAGTTAGCCTGGTACTTACCTATAAACCTATTATGCTTAACTGTATGAGTGGTTTGGCTGCATTTTCACTTAATTTGGGCATGTTGTGGGTAGTTTTTGCAACTCACATTGCAAATGATTATTAAACAATGACAGCTCATTGTATAATAATCATTATACAATGACAGCTCACTTGTATTCAAAAACAAACACACTAATTGGGCAGTCCAATAAGTGTACCCGCTTTAAGTTGAGCATATAACAACAGAATAAAGTCTGGCCACTGAATTACCACTGAGAGGCCAAACTTTCTATTGGAATATGCTGAGGGACAGCTCAAAATAAAAAAAATCAGGTGCATTCTCAAAAATAAAGAAATAGAAATGTGCTTGATTTTCCTTCTATTTCTATGTTGTCCCTCGAAAAATGTCAACAGAAAAAAAAAAACAGCAAAGGGGGTTCTCATTTCTCTGTTGCTTCTCCTGCACTGCACTGAAGTGCTCTGCAAGTGTGAGATGCAAGTCCCATATGCAAGTTCAGTACATCAGTAGAAAAGGATAAATGTGGTGGAACACTTCAGTACCCTTATGCAAAGATGTTATTTAAGAAAGTTATGCAATTTCTTTCTTAAATAATGTCATTGTATAATAGCATTAATCATCTCCTGAGTGTGTGTATGTATATCAGGATTTACCCAGTTTGCTTTGTTTAATCACTTGGGCTTTGTCCTCATTATCAAATCACAGCAACTGTGGGTAAATCCTGATATACCCACACCCAGTCATTCACTACTGCTTAATTAAATTATGCTTCTTTGAAATGTTGAAGGGGTGTCCCTTTTTGGTGGTACTCATTTATACAGGGAACCTAAGAATAAAAGTTGTACAACTGTTAAGTAGGCTTGATAAACAGACCGAAAAAGAGCAACTTTGGGGAATCACCGGAAGTAAATAAACAAGTAGACAGAAAGTAAATAAAAAACTGCATGGCAGTAGTAGAAAATGTAAGACTACAATAAAAAATTGCATGGCAGTAGTAGAAAATGTAAGACTACAATAACAAATTGCATGGCAGTAGTAGAAAATGTAAGACTACACTCAGCACATGGAATAATACAAGTTAAACTGGTCTCATAAATCATGCATAGATAAAGCATACCACATAGTGTGGTCCTGGTATAAACCAACAGTTGGTCTAATGTGGTACAAATAGTCACCTGTAGTGACAAGGACATAAATACGCAGTTATATGTTCATTTCAAGACAATGCACCCATGCATGCATCCTTCCACAACCCCTTTTTGCCATTTTTACACATGGGGTTGGGGTGCCACTTTACCAGTGACAGTCATCTAGAACAAAAGTTTACACTGCCAGGTGACAAGCCCTGCCATGGTAGTTCTTCCACACCACACACTCACACCTATGACCAGTTTAGAGTGTCCAACCCATCTAATGCATGTCTTTGGAATGTGGGAGGAAACTGGATCATCTGGAGGAAACCCATGCAAACACAGGAAGGACTCTGCACAAGACACCCCTGCCAAGAATTGAACCGAGGAACCTTTTGCTGAAAGGAGACAATGCTATCCACTGTTCCACTTATGTACCAATCCTGCTTGAAAAACACCATTGACAAAGCAATTTCATACATCTACCCTGCATTGTTTTAGAAAATAACTGGGACAGTCGATCAAAACATGATATTCTGATCCTTGATCAGTGAAATTCGTGTACCATGTACACAGCAAAGTAATACCACTTAATTTTAACATAAGTTTAGTTTCAGCTGTAAGCTGTGGTTAGACAGAGTTCCATAGTCTTGCACAATAAACTACATAAAATGAATTGACTCAAAGGTTATTAGATATAGAAACAGCAGGATGTTTTCCTTCTAAAGATCTAAGTTTTCTCTTTGAGATTCGTGGCATTATTAGGTTGTTAATGACAGGATGGCTATTTGAATAATTTATTTTACTGAACATGATTTTTAGTTGGGCATATTTCTGAGTATAACTTAGTTCTAGCCATTGCAGCTGCTGCACTGGTAAGCAGTGATGTGTCCTGTATGAAAGATTTAGTGACAAATTTTGCAATTTTGTTGCAGTGTCTTTCAGGTTTGTTGACATGACTTAATGAAGTTTGTTAAACCTGTGGCTGCATACAGTAGGTTAGGGAGTAAAATAGATTGATCTGTTTGTACTTGTGCAGGCGGAATAAGAAATGTTTTAATTCTATGCATCATCCCTAGTTTTTATTGGTATTAGCAACAACTTAATTGGTGTACTAATCAAATTTCAGATGTTTATCAATAATAGCTCTTAAACGTTTGTTCAATTAACCTCTTCAAGAGGGGGGTTTGTTAGAAAAAAGAAGTTATGTACTTACCATAACGTTCCATGTGAGTTCTTCATCTCGCCTTCATTCTTACTGATGGGTTAGGAGCCGATCCCTCGGCTCTGAGATGGCCTACTACAAAGCTCGAGGTTTTCAAATAGCTCGAGGCCAAGTCCCTATTTCATGATGCACCTAGAGTTACCTCAGATCTTGTTTGTTGCATATAATAATACCATATATCATTCTATAACTCCATAAGAGAAAGTATAGAAGGGTTGAGTAACCAGGAAGGATCTAGCATCTTGGTCTTCTAAAAGCCCAGGAGGGGGTAGCAGGGAGGGACGTAAGAATGAAGGTGAGATGAACAACTTACATGGAACGTTATGATAAGTACATCATTTCTTTATGTGAAGTTGTTCTATCTCGCTGTTCATTCTTACTGATGGGTAGTGTCCCAAGCACCATCTATCCTGGGTGGCTCACGGGAGTATATTTTTCAGGACAGTAGATCCAAAGGAGGCCCTGTCAACTTTGTAATAAGTGATAAAGGTATGAGGTCTTGACCAAGTGGCTGCTGCACAAATGTTATCAATAGGAAGTCTAGCAGAAAAGGCAGAGGATGTATAAACTGCTCTGGTTGATTGAGCTTTAATTTTATGTGCAATGGCATATTGGCAGCTGAATAAGCAAATGTTATACAATCAGATAACCATTTAGACAGAGTTGTTTTAGCCAATGGCATACCTTTCCTGGATTCTGAAAAGGAAACAAAAAGCTGCTCCAATTTCTTAAAATCTTTTGTTCTATCCAAGTAAAATCTAAGCTGTCTGTGAACATCAAGTTTGTGCAACATGTATTCTAGATTGTTGGAGTGACTGGGGAAGAAAACTGGCAAATCAATAATTTTGTTAAGATTAGTTTCAGTGCAAATCTTAGGCAAAAAGGAAGGGTTTGTTCGAAGTGAGACTCTGTCAGCATGGAAAATCAAGTAAGGAGGTTTAATGGACAAGGCTTGAAGCTCTGACACTCTGCGGGCAAGAGTAATAGCTACTAAAAAGATTGTCTTCCATGACAAAAATTTGAGGTCACATGAGGAAGCTGGTTCAAATGGAGGAAGAATAATGTGGGAAAGCATTAAATTTAGATTCCATGGGGAATAGGGAGATTTCACAGGTGGTCTGAGATGAAAGGTCCCTTTGAGAAAGGCTTTGGATAATTTGTGTGACATAATATTCAATCCTTCAAATCCAAGATGAAAATTAGAAATGGCAGCAAGTTGAACCTGAACAGTTGCTGCTGTAGCTCCTTTGTTGAAAATCATGGTCAAGAACTGTAAAATAGAGGCCATAGGGGCTTGGTAAGGATCAATATTGTTTTTAGAGGCCCATATAGAACATTTTTTCCATTTGCTGAGGTATAGCTTCCTTGTAGAGGATTTATGAGAGGATAAGAGAATTTGCTTCATCTCACTGGACAGGTTATGGAACCTGGCTATGATGGGAATTGGAACAGCCAAGCTGTCAGCCTCAGGGACTGCAGAGAGGGATGAAGTTCCCCCGACGAGTACATCAGAAGGTCCGGAACTGGGTCCAGAATCCAAGGATCCTCCAAAAGATGAAGTTGAAGGAAGGGGAACCAAATCTGATGAGGCCAATGAGGGACTATTAGAATGATGGTCCTTCCTAGTGTTTTTGCTTTCTGTAGAACCTTGGGTATCAACAGGATTGGTGGAAATGCATAGAAGAGACCCGGAGGCCAATCGTGAATGAGTGTGTCCCTTGGGGCTTCTCCTGGAGGGGGAATCAGGGCAAAGTAGCTTCTGCATTTTGTGTTCATGTGACTGGCAAAAAGATCGCAGCAAGGCTGGCCCCACCTGCGGAATATCCTGTCTGCTATTTCTTTCTTGAGGGACCACTCGTGGGGCAAAAATATTGCTCTGCTCAGCTTATTGGCTATCACGTTGGATTTCCCCGGGATGTACATTGCTAACAGAAAGCGCTGGGTGGATATAGCCCACTGCCATACTCTTAGGGCCTCACGACAAAGGGGATATGACCTGGTTCCTCTTTGTTTGTTCAAGTACCAGACCACTGACATGTTGTCTGTCTGAATCGCAATCGTACCCAGAGTAAGAGAGTCCTGGAAGTACTGCAGTGCTAAAAGTATTGGTCTCATCTCTAAGACATTGATATGCAGATGTGTCTCTTGATCGGTCCATGTGCCTTGGGCTGTCCTTCACTGAAAAAGCCCCCCCACCCTATCAGGGAAGCGTCCGTGGTCACAGTGGCCGCTGAAGGGATGACATGAAGTGAGGTCAACTACCACTGAAGATCCTTTTTGCAAGAGTTTGTGATCATTATCAGGAGAGACATGGGAAGCTCTTGGTAAGACCATTGAGTGAACAACGCCATTGCAGTATCCACATGTGCATATGACCCAGCAGTATGGCCAAAATTGCAGCTGCCATCATACCTAACAACTTTAGAACTTCTGATGCTGCAGCCTTGTTTTTGGATATCAGAATGTGGAACTGCTGATGGAGTAGTAAGGTTCTTTCTACTAGAAGTCTTAGCATGTTGATGGTGGTGTCCAGTTCTGCTCCGATAAAAACGGTATGTTGCGATGGTGACAAGGCAAATTTTTCTGAGTTTATTGTAATGCCCAGCTAGCTGCAGAGTGGCAGAGTAGAGTCCCTGGCTTGAATGAGTTGATGCCTGGTGGTGGTGGTGAGGAGCCAATCATCTAGGTACAGAAACACCTGAAATTCTAAATGTCTCAGGTGAGCCATGACCACTGCCATACATTTGGTGAACACTCTGGGGGCTGTAGTGAGACCAAAGGGCAGGGTTCGAAACTGGTAATGATTGATTCCCAGCTGGAAGCACAGATAATCCCTGGATGGTCCGGCCATTTTTATGTGGTTGTACGCATCCTGGAGATCTATTGAGCACATCCAATTGTCTTTCCCTAAGAAGGGAAGTATCAACTGAAGCATGACCATCCAAAACTTCTCTTTTTTGACATATTTGTTTAGCCTGCTGAGGTCCAATATAGGTCTCCAGTCCCCTGTCTTTTTTGGAACTAAAAAGAATCTTGAGTAAGCTCCGGATCCTGTCTCGTCTGCTGGGACTGATTGGATGACTCTTTTTCTTAGCAATGTTTGGACCTCTACTGTTGCTTGTTCCCTCTAACTGGGTGGAACATCCAGGATTCTCCTTGTCGGTGGAGGGGGTGTGGTGAAAGGAATGAAGTATCTTCTGGAAATGATACTTTGTACCCAGTTGTCATTTGTTATTTTGAGCCAGGCGTCTGTGTACAAAGATAAGTGACCTCTGACTGCCTCCAGAGTAGGACAGTCGGGCCTCTTTTCAGGAGCGCTGGTAGGGCTTCCCAAAGAAGTGATCCCTGTCACCCTGGTTTTGTGGACCCCCTCTGCCGTAAGGGCAGCGTCTTCCATTTTTGCCTCCTCCTCTGCCCCTGGAGGGGGGTTCACCATGTGTGTCCTGAAAGGCTCCTTGGGCTTTTCGGAACCACATTTTCTCTCCCCTTTGACCCTTGGGGTAGGGTCTGGTAGGGGTGGAAAAACAGACTCTGATGGCAGACAGAGACTTCCCTTCCTGCTCACACATGGTTAAAGGTTCCTTGACTTTGGGCCCGAAAAGAGACAAGCCCTCAAAAGGGGTATTCACATAGGATGACTTGAAGGGCTGCATGAAAGAACACAAGCGCATCCAGGAGTGTCTCCTAACAGCAATTCCTGTACCCGCTGCCCTACTCGTTCCATCAGCTGCATAAGAAATGAGGCGCATGGATGAATTAACAATGGAGTTGTGGGTAGCAAGCTGGGAAGCAACTTTGTTTGAAGCTCCTGCAACTACTATACCTTAAAGAGTATCTTCCAGCTCTTTAAGGAGATCTCCTTGCAGGCTCGTGAAATGGGTTAAGTAGTTGGGAGAACGGAGTGCAAAGGTCGCTGAACTAAAAGTGCACTTCCCATATCTATCTATGATCCTGGAGTCTCTGTTAGGAGGATGGATAGAAGAGGAAGTTTCTGACATTTCCTTTTTGGTGGCTGCTGCCACCACCATGGCATCAACTGGCACACCATTGGTCAGAAAAGATTTGTCTTGGGGAGCAGGAATAAACATATTAGGCCTCCTAGGGACAGTCTCCATGGTGTCCGGAGACTCCCACACCTTTCGTGAGACCAGCTGCATAAGCTTATCAAAAGGTGGAGACACTCAAGAGATGGAGGGCTGAGACCTAAAAGCCTTCAGGAGAACCGACTCATCTTCAGTAGGGTTTGTGGACTGCCAGTCACCCCTCTGCCTAAGAATTTCTAGTATCTCAGCAAATGAGATATCCTCAGAGGGGGACCGTGGGGACCCTTCTGATTCATCCAGGTCAGTATCAGATGTTAGGCACTCCTGAGGGGAATCTAGATGTTTCCTCCTACAAACTCTCTTCCTGGAAACCTCATCAGTGGGAGCTTCTGGTGAGGTCTCAGAAGAGCATGGGCCACTCAATGGGGCTTCCTGAGGCTCTGAGTCTCTACGCTTTGCCAGGATCTGTGAAGCAGAAGCAGACACAGGTGCTTTAGGGGAGGAAGAAGCTGGACCTGAGGTTGAGGATGTCTTAGGAGAAATAACTCTCCTCATGGCTTCGAAGGCACCCCTGCTCTGATGCGAAGGGACCGACTGATCCGAGAAAACCATCGATACCTCGGCACCAGGACAGTGGGCTCCGAGCCAGAGATAGGAGCCGAGCTCATCCAAGCTGAAGCCCTGAGAGGCAAAGTTGGAACCGACAAGTTGGTCCGACTATCCTCCCCGGACATGACCAGAGAGTGTCGTCTCCTAGAGTCCTTGATTGGCACCGAGGATATCAGAGTGAACGGAGCCGAAGACACTGGAGCAGGTGTCAGCTCCAAAGGCTCCACAATCAACAAGTCCAACTCCTCCAGCTCCGAAGGACCGGTATGGCTCAGAGGAGGAAGAGTTGTAGCTGGCATAAGGGTCTTCGGCTCCGAAGCCACTTGGGTCAGAGCCGATAAATATTTTGCAAAGGCCGGTGCCTGTAAAAGCTTCTACACCACACGATCCACATCCAAATCTGAAAGGCTAATAGAAAACTGAGATGAATGGATCAATGGTGGTACTGATTGTAATAATGGAGATTTTGGAATTTTGGATATCGGTTCCAAAACCGGGGACCGGCTCCGAAAAGATAAGACAGTCGGCTCTGAGACCTGTGGAGCCAATGTCACAGACCTTTTAGATTTTTTTGATTCCATGGAAGTCTTGGAAGACTTTGAGGACTTACTAGATCCATCCTGGTCATGCAAAGCCTCCTGGAAATAAAGTTACATTAAACCCCTATCAATGAGTTTCCTCTTTCTCTTTTCGAGAACCCGAGAAGAAAAGGAATGGCATATGGAGCAGGTTTCTTGCAAATGTAATGCTCCTAAGCAATAAATGCAATTGACATGACTGTCAGTGACAGACATTTTCTGCCCACATTTGGGGCATTTTTTGAACCCTGATTTAGGGTGTTTGTCCTTGTCATCAGCCACTGGCAAAAATTCAGACACACCCAATAACTATAAACTATAATAATAATAATAATAAGCCTTCTAAAATACAGACTAAATACAAAACACACACGCCTTCAACTATGGCTAACAGGTCAAATCCACACTATTTATCTAAGCAGATAATATATAAAGTTGTGACAGAAAGTCACTATTTAAATGCAACGACAAAGCTAATTACTATAGAAACACACTAACCAAACTCTAATTATCTTAAGTTTGTGACAAAAGGTCTAAACACACACTCTTAATTATTAACTATTTGTAAGAAAAAATGTGACAGAAGTCACTATTTAAACAGTAAGATAAACTAGGCTTAAGAAAAACGAGGCCAATATTAATATATGAAAAAGCACACCAAGGGAACAGGGAAACACGCAGAAAGCTATAAGGGCTTAATAAACTAACTGGAACTAGTTTTTATAAGAAAGGTTATCAATAATATTTGAAAAATATTGAAAAGGTTTTTACTGACCCGAGCTAGTGAGAACCTCCGATCTGTTGCAGCGGCAAACTAGATCTGAGGTAACCCTAGGTGCATCAATGGATAGGGACTTGGCCTCGAGCTATTTGAAAACCTCAAGCTTTGTAGTAGGCCGACTCAGAGCCGAGGGATCGGCTCCGAACCCATCAGTAAGAATGAACGGCGAGATAGAACAACTTCACAATGACAGTTATGGATGGTTGTACTGCAAGAGTAATTTTATTGGTGAATATCATGTTTGACTTTCTTTGCATTCAGTATTAACTGGATGTAATGAGTCAAACCTTTACTTTTTTTAAGCAGACTTAGTTACAATTTGAAGTTGTTCCCTGTCTGTCCATTTGTGTCTCTACATATATACCAATGTGTGTGTGTGTGTGTGTGTGTGTGTGTGTGTGTGTGTGTGTGTGTGTGTGTGTGTGTGTATATGTGTGCACACACATGCGCATGTGTATGTGTTTGAACTACAACACTGTGTGGTGGTTCTTACAAGAATGTTGTCTTAAAATAATGTAAAATAATGTAAATATTGTGTGTACAGAAATGTTCTTTTAAAACTGATATAAACAGTGTATACAAGCTGTACTTAGAACTCTTGCTTTAAGTAGTCAGTAACCTTTTTTGTAATAGGCAGAGAAGATTCCTGTATGGTTCTGTTAACAGAACAAATTATGTAATTAAGTTGTGTATAGAAATGAGGGCTGTAGTTCTACCAAATTAGAAAAGCCTGCTGTTCAGAAGGGGAATGGTTACCTGGAATGTAGAGTTGTTTAAGATGAACCTATCATAACAGCAGATGTTTGAATAATCACTTCTGCAGTAGCCTTAGCTATATGGGTTATATCCTGCCAAGGATATAACAGACGGCCAGCTTCCAAAATTGTAGGGTACCTTTCACATGGCCAAACTGTCAAGCTTCTCAAGCTGAGCTGACTACAAGACAAGTTTGGATGCAAAGCCCTTCAGAGCTTTCCTGTCAGCAGAGAAAGGGAGGCTGAGTCCTGAAAGGGCAAGGATAGGAACAACAAAAAATATATGTCCGCACCCTGTCATAAAAAACATTACAAAAAACACAAGGTGGTGGAGGGAGGGAGAGGCTAACCCAGCAGTAATCATCTGAACATCTACTGTTATACCAAGTTCAACTTACACAACTGTTGCATGTTCTTCATATTTATCACTGCTGCAAACCTTAGTTATACAGGTAGATTACCCTAACTTACAACATTTGGGAGGTGGAAGGAGAAGACTGCAGGAGCTCCTGCAGAATGGTGCTTGCAAAGCCTGATCTAGACCTAGAGAAGGAATCAAGCTTATAGTGCATCGTAAAGTATGCACAGAGAATCAGGTAGCAGCTGCTACAGTACTTCTAAAATCCAACTCTTTCCAAAATGCCATAGATGAAGCCAAGGCCTTGGAACAGTGGACCTTGAACCTGCCTGGTATATATTTGCTATGGTGAGTATAACAAAAGGTAGTACTCTTAGATAACCATTTGTAAATAGTCTGTTTTAGCACAGGTTGTCCCTTCTTACCTTCATAAGAAATGAAAATTTGATCTGAAGAGCTGAAAGATTTGTGTTTTGTCAAGATAGTACCTGAGTTATCTGTTTACATCCAAGGTATCCTTTCCCTCTCATTTTTAGGTTCAAGAAAGAAAATGGGGAGTTGGAAAGTTTGTCTGAAAGTAACCTCGGACACCACTTTAGGCATAAAATAAGGATTAGGTCTCAAAGAAACAATGTCCCTGAGGAAAATGAGATAGGGTTGACTCTACCATAAGAGCTTAAAATTCAGAAACCCTTCTTGCAGAGGTCAGAGCAATCAGTAAAACTATTTTCCATGTTAAGAACCTCAAGTCAGCCAGATTAGCTGGTCCAAATGGAGCAAGTATTAGCTTCTCTAACACAAAATTAAGATCTCAATGAGGTCCTACCCATTTTCTAGGAGGGCTCTTATCCAAAACACCTTTCAAGAACATTTTTATATGAGACTGCACTGAAAGATAAGGATCCATGAGCAGATATGCTGAAATGGCCACTAAATGAACCTTGATAGAGAAATAAGAAAGGCTGTATGATGTAACTCACACAAATATTGAAAAACCAGAGAACTAGCCCTGAAAGGGTGTTGATTATGTTGTCAGCACCAAAACATTTTCCATTTGCTAATATAGGATTTTCTAGTAGCAGGCTTTCTTGCCTCCATTAGTACCTGCTGCACGTCCTCAGAAAACAGGTGCCTAAAGGGAATTAAGACCCTATATTCCAAGACAGTCACTTGAAGATGACTGATTTTTGGGTGTTTCAAACACCCCTGGTCTTCTGTGAGCAGATCCAGTATGTGAGGAAGCTTGTGATAATTGCCCCTGTCCATTTCCAAAAGAAAGGAGAACCACAGTTGCCTGAGCCAGAAGGGAGTCACCACAATGATAATGGGGAATTCCTTCTGAATCTTCCCAAGTACCCTGGATATTAGTGGAAACAGTTGAAAGGCAAAGAGTAACATTCCTGTCCATAGGGAAGAAAAGACATCTGTCTTGCAGGCTTTCTTGCATGGAATCCTGGAATAGAATCTTGCCAGTAGATTGTTCAGAGAAAAGGCAAAGAGGTCTACTTGAGGAATTCCCCACTGATGTATCAAATCTTGGAAAAAACTCTGATCTAGTTTCCAGTTGTGAGGGTCTGCCCTGGTCCTACTCAGATTGTCTGGACACAGTTTTGTTTTGACAGAATGTAGGATGACTGTAGAGTGAGACTGTGTTGTGAAGCTATAGCCCAAGCTAATACAGCTAGTCTGTAAAGGGGGTAAGACCTGGCTCTTTCTTGCTTGTTGGTGTACCACATGACTGTAGTATTGTCTGTAATCACTTAAAGAGGTCCCAGAGACCAAATATGGTTCAGAGAGTTGAGTGCCTTGGTCAGGGCAAGTATCTCTTTGATATTTATGTGCTTCCATCTGTCCTTGTGTCCCATACCTCCTGCAATTTCTTCCCTCCTGGAACTTCTTACCGAGCAATGTTCGAAGAGTCTGTGGTGACTGACTGCTTTGGAGCAGGGAGGGAGAAGGGGAGACCTGGATTTAAAGTTATTTGTTGTCTCCACCAAAAGATTTCCCTTCTGACAAACCCCAAACACTGGGATCTGAAAATATAAGGGGAGTTGATGCTGGGACCAAAGAGATTTCAGATAACACTGTATCTTTCTCATGTGGATTCTTGCCAGGGGTATTGTGGATAACCATAGATGCCATGAGACCCAAAATCCAGAGGTATTCCCTTGCAGTGACTGAAGTCTGAATAGAAAACCTTAAAATAGATCCAAATAAAGATCTAGTTTTTCATATAGAAGAAAAGCTCTTTGAAATGAGTTGTCTAATTGACATCACAGGTACACAAGCCTGTCTGAGGGAATCAAGAAAGACTTTTTTTAATTTCCTGTTGGAATTCCAGTTTGTGCAAGAGAGCTCTCATCCAAAAAAAGAGATTCTTGTCATTTTGAAAAAGACCCTGCAAACATAAGCAAGTTGTCTAAATATGGAGAAATAAAAATGCCATGTAGCCTGCAATGATGTATAATCAGAACTAGACACTTTGCAAACCCTCTTGGTGCAGTGAATAGTCAAAAGGGTAAGGCAGAGGACTGAAATTTGATCCAGACACACAAAACCTTAAAAAAACATCTGAAGTTTGGATGAATAGGGATGTGATGATAAGCATCTTTTAAGTCTAGTGTTAGCAGGAAACTTGAAAGCAGAAGAGGTAACAGGTTGCAAAGTACAACACTTGAAATTTGAGTACTATCACAAACAGGGTTTTAGGAAAGAATGATCCAGAATTGGTCTCCAAACATTTTCTTTCTTTAGTACTAGGAACATCCTTGAATAAAACCCTTCACCACCTGGGAAGGAGGAACTGGTTCTATCACTCCTTGGGACAACATGTGATGAAGAAATCATGGAAACAAAAGAATCTGATCTGCAGGATAAGGAATGATGCCCTGGAAAGGAAGAATTTCCTCTCACTGACATATATAACCTTGAAGAACAATTTTCAGAACACATTTGTCTGAAGCAATACTTTGCCAAAGAGGAAAAATGAGATTCAGCCTTTCTGGAAGAAAAAAGGGGCCAGGGTGGGAGACAGTCATAAGGTTTCTTTAATAGCCATTCAGACTTGTTAGACTGTCCTTGGTTTTGTGGGGTTTGAGATTTCTTTTTGGAACGCCCTTGTCATTTCTTCTTAAAGGTCTATTTACCTGAATTCTGTTGAGGTTGTTTATTCTGTTTTCTGCCAAAACTGAATAGGGAAAAAGAAAATTCCCTTGGAAAATTTGGTGAAGGGGGGCTGAAAAATCTTAGATCCCTGGATCAGCTTGCTCCTTTCATCACACTTTCTGATATGCAGCAGATGAGACAAACACTAAATCTCTTTCTATGGGAGAATTTAAAATCCTATGGTTTACATTGTCTGGGAGGTTCTGAAAATGCAGCCAAGCAAACATTCTTAAAACAGTACCAGGAGCCATAGCCATGGAAGCAGTATCAACAGAGTCATACAAACACTGCAAATAATGAGTAGTGAAAACAGAAGAAACTAAGTTATTTAAAGCAGATTTTCTTCACAAGAAGAAAGTATAGATAAAAAAACTCTTCCTACTTTTACAATCTGACAGAACAAACCACAGGATAAAACAAACTTGCATACTATGGACTTTGATTCCTGCTTCTCACCAATGAAGAAAGGAATTATTAGAATATTTCTGAAGTAAATGTTAGGCTGTTTGCTGTGTTCTTTGACTTTTGAAAAGTACTCTGTATTTGTTTTTTCATTTTATTCAGAAAGTTATTTTGGTGCACTAAGTTGGATAATAAAGAAACTTAGCCACTGTCCTTTTTTTAATATGAAATAAAAGCTACACATTTGTAATAATCCTTGGACTTTTGGTTTATTAAGATACCATATCAGTATGGCAGCAGAGATTTTTGGCATCACTTTTCTGCTAAAAATACTGACCTTCACCTTTCACTGCCTGTACAATGTTATAAAGTTAGATCAAATTTACTTCATCTAAATAGAAAGCATTCCTGTGAGGTGCAAAATGGCCAGTCCTGTAGTGTCTTCTGAGTGTGGTTGTTGAGTGGAGTACTCCTAGACTGCATTTGCCTAAGTGCTAAGATGGCTGCAGTCAAATGACTTTTAGAAACTATAGTCAGTGTCACTAACTTTATGGTTCACTAACCGAGTTATATAAATTTCAGACAATTTTAAATGACCAGAGAGGAAGACCTCTGGTCATACCCTCATAGTGTTTGAGCTGTATGTTGACCAGGGAGGCTGAGACCAGGCTGACTGGGCTAGAATCCTCTCAGCTCAACATACTGGGAGCCGGGAGCCATTAAAAGCCTTCACGGACATGGGAGGGACTGACTGACAAGACTATGAAAAAGTAAAGAAAATAGTATTAGCCCAGGGTGCTGCTACCTGTGAGACACTAGTTCAGAAGTTTGATATCTGGGTATTTTCTCCTAATCAAATGGCAAGATCTCAGTTATGTGATTTAAAACATCTACATAAACTGTGGTTAGATCCTGAAGGTCAACATACTAAAAATAAAATTATGAAACTGTTAGCCTTTGATACACTTAAAAGGACATTGAAATTTTAAGAAAATATGTAACTCAACATGATCCCAAGGAAGCTTATTTTTTGTACTAGTGGACAAACTGTCATGCAATGAAACTATGTTTAAAACTAAGCAGTCTAGACCTATGGAAAACGTGTGTCAAATTCTGTTAACAAACAGACAATATCAACTGAAGGCATATTCTGTTGTAAATGTGCAGAAAGGAGCCACATAGCTAGATTTTGTACTGGTAATGACAACACTGTATTATCTGTGAAAATTATAACCAGTGAAAAAAGACATGATGCTAATGATGTTATGCCTATAGAATATAATGAACTGTCTGCAAAAAGAACAGAGACAGCATTTCACTACAATGCTGCAGCAATGTAAATGAAATGCAATCTTTTAATCAATTGTAGTGAGGTACAAGAATTACTAGGTTCAAGCAATAGTGTCATATTTATAAAGTAATTGTATTGGGTAAAAGAAGAGGGTCTATATTAAATCAGCGAACGCTGATTTATCGACCCCATGTAAGCAAAAGCTTACAATCCCGAACACTTAGAACAGTGATTTTTTTTCTCCTGGGAAAAAAATCACTGTTCCAAAAAAAAACAAAAAACGTTAAAACATTATATAAACTGGGAGGCTTCTCCCCCACATCCCCTGACGTGGGGTGATGTGCCGCCCACACCCCCTACTTAAATATACCAACTCTGAGATCGCAGTACAGTGACGAAAACAGCAAAATAATGAAGCCGGCCAAGCGATTTCTTTCCCAGGTAAAGAATTCACTTATATGCCGTTTCGGTATTTTGCCATTTCGTGCTTTCAAGTTCGATCAAGACGCATTCAAAAGAATGCGTCTTCGATCATATAATAGAGAACCAAAGAAGAGCCTTCTCAAAAAAGCAACTGCAGTAGTTAGTATTAATGGCTATTTATTTTTTTTTTAACATTTATTGACTGGGAAAGTCCGACTATGACAGAGCCTATTTTCAGTGGAAACCTGGGGAGAAACACTCCCGACGCATGTCTTTGAATGTGGGAGGAAACCCATGTGAACACAAGGAGGACATGCAGACTCCACACAGAAGGCACCCCAGCAGAGAATTGAAATGGAAAACCTCTTGCTGTGAAGCGACAACATTAACCGCTGCACCACTGCACCACCTACTAACTTTATATAATGAACTAGAAACACAAACTGTGTTTGAGAAGCTAGCTTATTCTGTTTCTGTAGTTCCCATTTTCAGAGATGATGCCTGTTAAACCTGGTGGAATTCTTCAACTTCAAGACAATCACCAATGCCCTTGATGAGGGGAAATCTATGCATACAGCATACCTAGGCATAGCCTTTTGACACTATCCCCCACTCATGCATAATTGACAAACTCACCCAGCTTGGTATCGTCCCATATATCATTAGATGGATCACTAACTGGCTCACTGATAGAACCCATATAGTCAAAATAGGGGAATACACCTCCAACACCAGACCTGTAACTCGGGCCTGGAACCTATACTGTTTGGAATCTATTTCTCCAAAGTGCAAGCTAAAACAAAAGGTCTGTGGCTGACAAAGTTTGCTGATGACTGCCAACTAAGAGTGGTCATAGAATCTCCAAATGATGTCAGCATTACAAGAGGGGTCTTACACAAACAATGATTACTGCCAAAGTCATGGCATTAAACTCAATCTAAAAATGTGTTATCATTCCTTTTGGTAACAGTGATGTTCCTGCATATTACCACATCATTAACAACACCCTAAGTATGCACTCAGTGATGAGAAACCTGGGCACACAGGTTGACAGCAACCTTACCTTTGATTATCATGTCTCCACAGTGGTAAGAAGGGCATTCTATATTGCTCATCTCATAAGTAAGGGCATTGTCTCCAGAAAAAAAAGATGTTATAACCTCCCTGTACTCTTCCCTCATCAGGCCAATAATTGAGTACAATGCCCCTTTTTGTTTGTACCTTTCCAAGCACCTGCAGTACTTGGAGAGACCACAGAGGTTCCTCACAAGGAAAATTTAAGGTCTTCAGCATCTGTCCTATGAGGATAATCTAAAATCATGTCACTTTATTCTGTTTCATACAGACTGCTCAGAGGCAATATCTGTCTTGCATATAAGGCAATCTTTTATCCTGCTTTACTGGAAATGTTGCATATCCATAAGCCAAATGGTACACAGGTTACTCACTCTAATGGTCTTAACCTGGTATGTGACATTAATAGAACCTGCTGGAGGGACAGATTTGTCTCCCAGAGGTTACCACACATTTGGAACAGACTCCCACTTTATGTCAAGCAGAGCACCTCATTGGCCCTCATCAAAGCAATCTGGATGATTGGATGGGTAACTGTAAGTTCACCCCAGGGGTTCCACCTATGTCCTTCTTGGACAGGGGTGATAAGTGCTGATCATGGAAATAAGGGTAAAACTTGGCTAGGCTTGTAAGGGCCCTAGGGTCATTAGCCTAGTAACCTCTTATGATCCTATGATCTTATGATCCTATGATATAACAATAGGGAAATTTCTTTCTTTAAAGATATATGATGGCAACAGGAAGAGTGTGTTCCTTTTGATAGGCCACGTTATCAGTGTGGAAAGGGGAAGCAGCAAACAATTAATCCTATGGCTGTACCTTTACCTCACTAGTTAATGGGGGGGGGGGGGTTGTTACTAGACATGCTCAAATCTGTATGTGAGACAAACAAGGATCAGAGAAATGTATTGGAAAGCCCCAAAGGTACAAACATTTGGATACGTCTATATAGTGAAAGGACAGCCTGTACCAATTAAAGAGATACTTTAGAACATACCTATGACACAGCAGCCTACAGTATCACAGCTAGTAAAAAGTAGTAACATAGTAAAATACTGCAGCAAGAAAGTGTTGCATAACATGGAGTAAACACAACTAGTAGAACTGAACAGACATAATCCCTCACTGAAAAGATGCACTCCAGGGTAATGAAGTTAGGAAATGCAGAAAATGCACAACATGAGTAAAACTCTAAAATTTCTGTCTAGCTAAAACAAAAAAATGCCATTAATGGAGAATTCTAAGCAGCATGCAAATGCTATTGAATGGGGAAAATGTCACTTATGTATTAAAATAGAAAGAAACAGTACCTGGTCAGTCTTCTAAAACAATTTATGTTAATGTAGGACAGAAAACTCAACTAAGGGAAGATTCTTGGCAACATGTATCTTTAAGTAAGGAAAACAGTAAAACTAAAAATAAATTTTGTTCTGCGATACTCTTTGGAGAAGGACCTACAGAAGAGAAAAAAGTCAGAGAGGGTAGTGCCTGCGCCCACTGGTACATTGAGAAAGCAATCTAAAGATGAAAAAAGGAGAGGGTAGTATATATACTGAGAGGCAAGATAGCCCTGAACAGAACCCTAATGATATTCTTTTTTTAACAAGAATCATCTTTATTAAATTATTTCTTATGACATAGGCAATCATATATTTATATAAATGAAAATGACATATTTTAGTTGTAAACATTATACATCGTTTATAATCTATCCAGTCATTGTCAAACATTGCACAACTCATTCAAATCCTGCCTTCTTTAAACCTCACTTCTCCTCCAGAACATTATTCTGCATGTACTTTTCCCACAATTTTCATATTTTTTCCCCCTGTAATTTGCTCCTACCCTTTTTCTAAAGATCCCATTTCCAGTTGTTTTATCTGTTTGTATATTCACTACTTCAAGTACGGTTGGTTTAGACTCTGACTTCCATTTTCTAGTAATTGCTTTTCTGGCAGCCACTATAATTAGTCTCAGTAAGGCCATACTATGTCTAGGCAATTCCAATGCAGTATCATAGCACCAATTTGCTCACTCAATATTTCTGATAGAGTAGTCTGCAGGGAATTTTTAAAGTATGTCAACTCATTATACTTCCAAAAAATATGTTTCCAGTTATCTGTTTCTTCTCCATCACACTTCCAACATTTGCAATCCACCTGAGGAAAAATTATTTGGAGTCTAGTTGGGGTATAAAAATACCTGTGCAAACACTTCCAAGCAAAGATCTTAAATTTTCTAGACTTTTGTTGCATATTTGGGAATCAAACACATATCCCCCATTGTTTCTTTGTGAATTGCTTATACTGTCTCTCCTTTCAATCCTTTCTAATCTCCTCTGATTGTTATAGTTATCATGCAATAACTTCCTAATGATATTCCTTTTGAGCCAAAATATAGGAACCCTACATAGAACAAAGATGGTTTTCTGCATCAGGTTTATAAAAGAAAAGAACAAGTTAAAATAAATAAGGTAGAAATAGCAAATGGCATTAAAGAATACTGGTATGACTTCCCTTTCTTAGGAGAAGAATTAGACACTGAGACTATACTGGCTGTACTGGTAAGCAATGAGGCAGCACATGACACATCTCAACAGACTGACCTTGAGGAAATTCCAAAGTTAGCTGACTTTCAGATAAGCTGGATAATTTTTTTAAAAAGCAGAACAAGAAGATGACACTTCCTAGAAGCTAGAAGTGTAGTTGAAAAAGCTGGACAAAATGTTCCCATTTCCTGAACATGCATTGGCTACAAAACGACTTGTTGTACAAAGTAAGGACAGAGAGCTTAAGTATTTAGCCTTTTCTGACCAAAGCTCTCAAAGATCTAGCAGTGAATTTAGCATATAGTCATGTACTAGGAGAACATCTATGAACAGACAAGACTAAAGCACAGATCTAGTCAGGGTTTTACTGGACAGGAACAATGAAAGAAATCAAGAACTTCTGTGTTGGTTGTCCAAAGTGCCAGAAAGCAAACCCTCACCCAGGCTTTAAAAATCCTTGGATTTTAATGGTGAATACACAGGGGTCACTGAAATATATTGTTACAGACATTGTTGGGCCATTGGTAAAATGCAGCGGTAGGTTTCAATATATTTTGGACTAAGCACCTAAATACCCTAAGGCTATTCCCCTATGTAAGATTAATATTACTTATATACCTAAGGAGTTAGTGTTATTATTTTACAGAGCAAGAAAACATAAGGAAGCACTCAACAACTATATATAGGCCTCCATTTATGACAAAATTATGCACAGTGTCAGTATTTTAAGGGCACACAAAAACCTCAGTGTACCATCTGCAGACAGAGGGGTTAGTGGAGGATATGTTTTTAAACACCTTTGCTAGATCATCACTTAACACATCGGCATGCATATATTAATAAAAAAGAACACAAACTATATTAACATTTTTTATTTACATACATTATATATTACACATATATTTCTTGCTTCACAACTTCTCTAATTTAGTCCAACATTAACTTGCTCAATTCCTGCTTCTCTTAAATCTCACTCCTCCTTCTCCTAAACAATATTTTGCATTCAAGTTCCGACAAATTCCTTTCATTTCTATGTAATCTGCTCATTCCCAGTTCTTATGACACCATTTCCAGTTCTTATATTTCTTTTACAGTATTCCTTATTTTAAATACTGTTGGTTTAGATTTTGATTTCCATTTTCTAGTAATTGCTTTTTGGCAGCTGACAGCATTAAACTTAATAAGGCCTTACTATGTCTAGACAAATTACATCCTGTGTCTCAAATCAAAACAATAACTTCCTTAGTTACAGCCATTTGCACTCCCAATATTTCTGACAGAGTATTATGTAGGGAATTTGTAAAACCTGCTAATAAATTACACTCCCCAAAAAACATGCTTCCAGTTATCTTTTTTTTCTCCATCACACCTTCAACATTTGACATCTACCTGAGGAAAATGCTTTGCTGTCTGCTTGGAGTGTAAAATATATGCAAACACTTCCAAGCAAAAATCCTAAATGTTCTGGACTTTGTTGCACACTTGGGAGTTATAAATATGTCCTCCCATTGTTCCCTTGTTAACTGATTTTTCAGTCTCTTCATAATCTTTTCTTACCGCCTCTGATTGACTTGTATAGATAACATGCAATATTTTATATGCCCTACTGATTATTCCATTTTTTTAACAGCAGCTTTCATTCTGGACTTGACCAAAAACTCTGCCAGAGCAGGTCTTACATTTAGGGCTCCGCCATCCCTTTCTCTAACCTGAAGTTTCTGTACTCCTACTTGCAGTAATCACTATTGGCAAAATCTCCTTTCTCCCTTCACGTATTGGTTTAATTTATTTATCTGACATTTGTTTACCAGGATAGTCCGACTGAGCAATTGCCTTTTTCAGCGGAGTCCCGGGGAGAAAAGATCCACAATACAATTATGAAAATTATGTGAAAACAGTACAATATGACAAATCAAGTATCTATTAATAGTAAATCACATATCACACTTATACAAAGTAAAAATAGTAAAAATAGTATGATCAGGTAAGGGTAAATACAGTACGATTGTCAACAGTGCACAAAAGTAATATTCATTGCATATTGTTTTATGAGCTATGCTTGGCATAGATAATTAATATAGTGGTTATATAGCCAGGAAGATGAAGGTAGCTGGTTAACTTGACAAGCAATTGAAGTTAGCAGGAGAAAATTAGGTGATTGCCATGTGATAATAGAAGGGAATGAGAGGAAGGAAGGAAAAGGAGGGAGAGGGGGGAGTAAGGTAAGAAATTGAGGAGAGAGGATGGGGTTCAGGTGGGGTGATTACAAGGACATATCGTGGAGCTAAGTAAATAGTTTTGAGGGCTTTCTTGAAGTCAGGGGTACGGGTAATGATCTGAAGGGACATAGGTAGCTTGTTCCAGCCATACATACATTCTTGTTATAGGTGACTCCACTGTAAAACATACAAATATGCCACCTAACAGAATGAACAAGGAGAGAGTGATGGTTAGTTGCCTGTCTGGTGCCAGGATCCATTAGATCATGCATGCACTCAAGTCCTTGAACAAGTATGACTCTGTCATGGTTCATGCCAATGTCAATGACTTGAGATGTACCTTCTGGACTACATGAAGAGAGGCATGATGGAGGTCTCAGACTATGTGCCCATTGCAGGTATTAGCCTAGCACTGAACAGCCACATAATGCATGCACTCAGGTCACTCCACAACAAGTACAAATATGACTCTGTCATTGTCCATGTTGGTGTGAATGACCTGAGACGTACCCCCCTGGACTACATGAAAAGAGACATGGAGGAGCTCTCCGATCTTGTAACCGAGGCAGGTATGACCTTAGCCCTGAGTAGCATCCTGCCATCACCCAGAATTATACCACAGTACAAGGACAAAATGATTGACTTCAACAATTGGCTAAGCTTCTGGTGTCATTCTGAGGGGATCCAGTATCTGTTTGCCGGGGATAACATAATCGACAGACCATGAAGCTTTGCCAGAGATGGCCTGCACCTGTCACCCTTGGATTCTGGATACTGGCCAAGGCTCTTGCCACCCCTATAGTGCCTTTTTTAGGTAAGGCTCAAATGACATATTCACCACCATAACATGTACAAGCAAGCAAAATCTGAGGGTAATGCTACTCAATGCTAGAAGTCTAAACCTCAAAATGCATTCACTCGAGGCACTCCTTAAAATGGAGAACATCAACATCTGTGCAGTGACAGAGACCTGGTTCAATGCTCCAGAGAGCACCCCTGCATTACCAGGCTATAATTCATACCACACCTTTCAGCCACCTAACCTGGACTGAAACACTAAAGGCGGAGGTGTGTCCATATTCATTAAGGATATCCACACCTCCAGGCTAGTTGCTCAGCATAATGCATCCGAGATTATCCAATTTCAACTAACTCTGGGCAAGACCGCAATCCAAACTTCTAACTTGCTACAGATTCCACCACCATACCCCAGGATTCCCACTCCTCATTTCTTGATACATTGGAAAATATTAGGGTGCAACCCAACACCCTAATAATGGGCAATTTCAACTACCCAACCATTAACTTGGAAAACTAATCATGTAGCAATTCTTTTGCTCAACATTTTCTGGAATTCATAAATTCCAAAGCCTTGGATCAACTTATTCACACCCCCACCAGAGGCAGCAATATCCTTGACCTGGTCAATACCAAGGTGGGCGACCGGTGTTCCACACCAGAGGTCAATTCCTCATTGGTCAGATCCGACCACAAGCTAATCACCCTAGACATCCACAACCCTCCCCCACCCCCCATTAGGGAAACCACCGTAAAAAAATTTCTCCAAAGCCAACTTCACGTTTCTTAAGACAGAAGTGGCAAACTTCACGGCACCCATGCAGACAGACAATTGAGGTACAAATGATGAATCCTTCACAAATGCACATTATAAGCACTTACACGAGTGCATGGATTGTGCTATCCCTAACAGAACAAAGATGCTATCCTTCAAAAAAAGGAAGCCAATCTGGTGGTTCCCTGCTATAAACAAACTCTACAACAGAAGAAAGAAACTGTTGCAAAAAAGAGAAAAATCCCATGATTGGAGGAACTCCCTGGTCAGCTTCAGTAGGAAGCTGAATCCTTCATAAAATCCTCCAAAGCTAGTTACAAAAACAAATTCACCACTGATTCTAAAGACAACCACAAAGCATTCTACAGCTATGTCAAGAATCTTAATGGCAACACTCAGATCTGCTCTGAGTTACAGCACAATGGCACTAAATATACAGAATCAACTGACATTGCCAACATCCTGGAAGATAGGTTCAGTGCTAACTTTACCCCCCCCTTTCACCCCCTAAAGGGCCCATCTCTCTACCGGAAGAATGCAAAGTTCCTGTAATCATGGCTGCAAAGGTAAAAACCACAGTCTCCAAAGCCAAGAACACAGCATCCATGGGACCTGACAACATCCCAGGCTGTGTTCTACATGAACTACAGAATGAACTGGCACCCTACCTAAGTACCATGTTCAATCATAGCCTGACCTCAGGCTTTGTGCCCACTGAATGGCTCACCGCGATGGTTATCCCACTCCACAAAGGGGGAGCCATGATGGACCCCGGGAAATATCGCCCCATTAGCTTGATGAGCCTGGTCTGCAAGGCCATGGAACGTATCATCATGGAACTCATAAACAAAGACATTGGTAATCTCCAAACTCTAGACTCTACCCAGTTCAGATTTGTAAAAGGCAGATCATGTCTCCTAAACCTGATTCTTTGAAGCAGTCACCAAAGCCATAGATCAGGGTAAGGTGGCTCACACAGCTTATCTAGATCTCGCCAAGGCTATTAACACCATCCCCCACTCTGGAATTATAGAGAAACTCACTAAACTAGTTATAAGTCCCTATGTCACAAGATGGGTTGCCAACTGGCTCATGGACAGAACCCACATTGTGAAAGTAGCAGACTCCAAATCCGACTTCAGACCGGTGACAAGTGGAGTACCACAGGGTTTAGTCCTGGGTCCTCTCCTGTTTGGTATCTAATTCTCTGAAGTACAGGCTAACACAGAAAATCTTTGGCTAACAAAGTTTGCAGATGACTGCAAACTAGGAGCCATAACTGAAACTCCTAATGATGTGGACATACTACAAAAGGGTCTCACTGAGACAGATGCCTGGGGTCAAAGCCATGGCCTGAAGCTCAATGCCAAAAAGTGTATTGTCCTCCCCTTTAGTAAAAACTCTGTACCCATGAACTACCACATAGCTGGTAGTCTACTTAATACTAAAAATGTGATAAGAGACCTTGGGACACAGGTGGACAGTAGTCTCTTGTTTGATAATCAGATCGCCACAGTGGTCAGGAAATCCTTCTACGTGGCTCACCTCATCACAAAAGGTTTCTTATCCAGAAAAAAAGAGGTAATTGTTCCCCTCTACTCATCACTCATTAGACACATTATAGAGTACAACGCCCCTTTTGGTATGTACCTCACAAGACATCTACAACAACTGGAAAGGCCACAGAAATACCTCACAAAGAGGATTACTGGCCTCAAACAGATGCCCTACAGAGACCGTCTCAAAAAACTCCAGCTTTACTCCATCTCATATCGCCTACTCAGAGGCGATCTCTGCCTAACATACAAAGCTATGTCAAACCCAGAGCTGTTGGACATGCTCCAATTAAAGAAATCTCAATCCCTCCGAGCTACACACTCTAGGGACCTAAACCTTGTCACCACAATAAACAGAACAAGCTGGAGGGATAGATTCCTGTTCCAGAGACTTCCCATACTCTGAACAGACTACCTATCTATGTCAAACAGAGCTCTTCATTAGCACTCTTCAAGAAAAATCTTGATGATTGGATGGGAAATAGGAAATTCACCCCAGGGATAACTTCTGTGGCTCTGCTCGACAGGGGCACAGGAAAATAATTTTCTTGGGTGGCAAAAGCCAGGGTACATTTTTGGCTAGGCTTATATAGGCCCTAGGGCCAATAGCCTAGTACCTACCTATGAACCTATGACCTTATGAACCTTGCACTATCCCTTGCGTAATTTCATCATTTGTTATGTCTGACCATAAAGCAGTCTCTATCAAAATAAAACTGGAACCAGAGGTCCTTTCCATCCAAAGTACCTTTAGAAATTTCTTTAAGACAGACTATCTACTCCTAAGTCATACAATGGCAAGTTTCAAATTCCCACCAAACCCAGTTAACTCCACAGAATACTCAGAAATCTAAACCACCACATTATATGAATATATAAATAGTTGCATAGCTGCAACTGTACTTTGTAGGAACAAGTGTAGGGCAAACCCCAAAAATAAGCCCACACAGTGAACCCATATCATCAACAAGTTTATAATAAAAGAAAAAGGATTTTGACCAAAATTAAGAAGAGTAAGTCCAAGAATGTTACAGCCCTTGTGACTGAAATAAAAAAACAACTCAAGAGTTTAATAAAATCCACAGAAGCCAAGTCTGAGGCTAAAATAGCTACCACGCCAAAGACAGTCACAGGGAATTTTTAGTTATGTTCGTAATCTCAAAAGCACAATGTAGTAAAGTTCTGAGCTGATTGTGAACTGTTAACTGCACTGAGGCTGAAGACACAAGGAATCTACTGGAGAATAAATTTAGTTCTAACTTTACCAATCCCTCCCATTTGTCTGTCCCTCAAGAAATACCTGAAACTGGCTTGCCTCCAACTATCACACAAGACCAAATCCTAAAAGTTTTATCAAAAGATAAAAATACTGCATTGATGGATTCTGACAACATTCCTAGATGCATCTTAAATAACATGAAGCATAATTTGGCCACACCCATAACTATACTCTATACAGGTTTTGTACCAAATGAATGAAGAACAGCTACAGTCATTCTCCTGCATAAGGCAGGACCCTTCACAAACCCTGGCAATTACAGACCCATAAGTCTGACAAGAGTTATATGCAATGTCATGGAAAGACTTATCATGGAACTGATCAATCAGGGCATAGGAAACCTCAAAACAACAAATGCATCTCAGTCTGGATTCGTCAAGGGTAGGTCATGCTTATTCATCCTAGTGCTTCTGATGCAATTCCCCACTCAGGCATAGTAGAAATGCTAAATAAACTGGGAATAAACCCCTATGTCACCTGCTAGATTGCCTACTGGCTAACAGATAGGACACAGATAATCAAAATAGAGGAAGTTACCTCCAAAAAGACATGAGTCACCAGTGGAGACCACCAGGATTCTGTGCTGAGACCTCACCTGTTTGGCATCTACTTTTCTGAAGTAAAAGCAAATACCAAAAGGCTCTTGATGACTAAGTTTGCAGATGACTGCAAGCTAGGAGCAGTCATTGAATCTCCAAATGACTTCCTGCAGGAAGGTTTGTCCCAGGAAAAAAAACTAGTGCCAAAACATGAAATTAAACTAAATGCCAAAAAAATCATTAATATATCCTTTGGGAAGTCATCTGTCCCAGGGAACTGCCATATTAACAATATGCCCCCGAGAGTTGAACCAGTTGTTCTGGTTTGGGAACTTATGTGGACAGTGACCTAACTCTTGACCAACATGTGTCCATTGTTGTAAGAAAGCCCTTTTATATTGCACAGCTTATAAATCAAATGATTGTGCCTAGATCTATTGATGTCATTATCCCACTTTACTAAGCCCTGATTATGCCAGTCATTGAATATTATGGCCCTTGTGATTTCCTCTTCTCTGGACCAGTAATCAAGAAGCCTGAATCCTCAACACTGATACCATTGAGAGACGTTCAATTGGAACAAAAATAGATACATGCAGTACTTCCACATGCAGCTCTCTGCATCAAGCACAGTTTCCCTTAAGAGCACACAGGGAACATAGTCAGACCAGGGGCTGGATTTCCTTCTCTCTCTCCAGGCCTCCAATAAGATTCCAACTGGTAAAGCTGTAGAGCTGAGTCCTCAGCCAAGTGTCCAAAGGTAATTATTGCTACCAGACTCCAAAGTCAGATACTCTAAGGCTCTTACAAGGGTACTCAATTATACTGAGTGAAATTAATACCAATACAAATGGTAATGTTGATCAAACAGCAAGAATTTCAGGAGCAGCCATAGTGTCTCCAAATAAATATAAGTACTCTCAAATGTTAAAATATTCTCTAAAAGACCAGCCACAATGAAAAGTTTAAATATATTTAATAATAAATAATAAAAGAACATTTATTATTGGACATGCTCCACCTCAAGAAATCCAAATCCATCAGAACTACACGCTCCAGTGACTTAAACCTCAGCACAGAAATAAATAGAACATGCTGGAGGGACAGATTCATATCCCAGAGGCTCCCCTCACTCTGGAACAAAATCCCAATCCATGTCAGACAGAGCCCCTCAATGACCCTCTTCAAGAAGAATCTTGACGTTTGGATGGGAGATCGTAAATTTACCCTTGGGATCTCTTCTGTGTCACTGCTAGACAGAGGCACGGTAAACTAACCTTAAATGGGCTATCTTCTGTGACCTACTGTACAGAGGCACAGTCAACTAATCTAAGAAGGGTGGCGAAAGCCAAACACACTCTGGCTAGGCTTGTAAATGCCCTAGGGCAGATAGCCTAGTATCAACCTAAGAACCTATGAACATGAAAATACTAAATATCTATTTAAAATAAACATGAAAGTTTAAACAACAGGAAATATTAAAATAACACAGATGAATAGATTCGCACAGATACAGAAAAACAGTACTTAACTAATCTCATTATATTTTCCTGACTGATCTAAAACTATTCCCTGGTTACTTACTGGAACAAGGCAAGATGAAGTTGGGGAGTGGTCTTGCTTCTTTGTCAGGTTTCAAAAACAGACTTCTTTGAGACTACTGTCTCATTTAGTATTAAAACATTTTAGTCCTGGATTACAGAATGACACCACACACATCTGGTCATATGACTTTTTGTTCCCATACCACCCCCTTTACTAGCAACTGAACCAGAATCTAGCACATGTGTGTCAATAATACACACACACAGAGCTTTGCTAAGATCTATTGCAGCTTCTGGAAGCCATAAAACAATTTCAAACTTCCACCTTTCCACAGTAGCATATAGTTCACTGCTAAAGACAATACAGAAGGGTTCCTAGTACATACTTTTTGTCTCTGGCTGCACTGAGACCTGTGAGATACAATATTTATGGCTTATACCAAGTAATTTAATTTCAAACTATTTTTCAAAGTTAGCTGGACTGAGATTAACCTCTTTTTTACAGTATCCTCTGTTATAATGTATTCATTTCAATAGTTACTATACAGTCTGACATATAGGTATACTTCTTTTTCTGTCTAGCAGGACCCACTGTTGGTACACTTTTTAACACAAGAAACTTTACAAATACATTTTCAACACAAGCACCTCTACAAACCAGTTTGATATACAAATGACATATAATTCTTTACAAAACTCCAGCTAGCTATGCTGGCATATGTTACACATCCACTGCCTTACTTCTTCTGACATAGCTGGCAATACCTCATATCATCACAACCCCTTTGTCAAATATCTGTCCAGACACATGCAACAAATTGAATGCCCACAAAGATACATTACTAAAAGGATGCAAGACCTAACTAACATGTCTTACAAGGACCAACTCAAAGCCCTGTCACTATACTTAGTATCCTACAGACAACCAAGCAGTGACCTGTGTGTGGCATAAAAGGAATCCTCTGACCCAGTACTAATAGATTTACTGTGCAAGTCAAATGACATCAGAAATACTTGGTCTAGGGATATAAAACTCTTCTGCAACAACAGCAGAATAGTTTGAGACAAGTATATCTCACAGAGGGTACTTTTGTTCTGGAACAGACTCCTTATCCACAAAAAATAAAGTTTATTTCTGTCCATATTCAAGCACAACTTGGATCTATGGATGGAAAACAAAAAATTTACCCAGGGACTGTCCTCTGTACTACTAATGGACAGAGGCTGCTCCTAAATCCTTTATCCCATGCATGTGTCCCCTCAAATTATATATGGTATGATCCCAGTTATTCTTATTAGGGGTAATATGTAATTATCGACCATTGGATGGGTAAGGCCAATCTCTAACCAAGTAGCATAGGCTAATTTGAGCACAAAAAGGAAAATTGGCTAGGCTTAAAAATGGCCCTCAAAGACAGCTAACCTAGTGCTTACTTATGAACCTATAATAGTGGTTTAAATTCATAAATATGTATATATGAAGCTGGGTCTGACAGGTGTTTACTCTCTTTGGGTAATACACCCACCACAGCTTTCTTCCAAGATGCTGGTGCTTCCCTGGCTTTTAAAATACTATTAAACAAAATATTCACAATCTTTAGCACTTTTATTCTCTCCGAGCTTTCAAATATCAACAGGAATATCATATGTTCTTGGAGACTTCCCTGCAGACTGATTATACATTGCTGTTTTTATCTCATATCCTTCTATCTTAATTATTACCTATTAATACTCAACTTCCTCTAACCTTGATATAATTCAATCTTTCAAAATATTTCCATTTGTGCTCTTTCTTGGTTTCCACATTCCTCTGCTTTATATACATTTTCATAAAATGTATATATCTATTACTGCCATAGGACCCTTGGTTATTTTTCTTGTCATAGGGTCAGTGAGACTCGTGACAATCCTTTCAAATTTTTGTTGCCTAAGTCTTTGTGCTCTAGAGTTGTTATCAAAAATAGTTACTTAACATCAATCTTTCTTAATTCATACATATTATTCAAATACACCATTATTTTCTCTTCAGCACTCTGTAGTTGCTCTTCTTTTTGTTCTGCAAGATTCCTCTTACTCTGCAGTACTTTACATTTTGTCAGTCCCTCTAAATAATTATTACTCTTTAACCATATCACTTTCATTTCTACCCTGTTTTTCAACTCCATTTGCATTTTATCCCATTCACTAGCTGTCCCTTCTGATGAAATTTCTGTCTTTCCCATTAAGTCTAGAATATTTTCCACTACCTAGTCCTTTAATGTCTCTCTTTTTGATGGGTAGGTAAGAAAGCACCAGTGTTTCATTTTTACTTCAGTAACCTGATTTTGTTATCTAAGTTTTTATTGGTGTGTGATCTGAAATAATTATTAGATATGTTTCAAAGCTTTCAATTAAATGCATATACTCCCCAAAAATATAATTTCTATCTAGTCTAGCTCAGTTATTGTACCTTGGGGAATAATATGCAAGTTCCTACTACTGAATTCACATTTTTACACCAAATATTTTCAGAAAATTCTTCATAAATGTTTCCTCTTTTGTTATACTTTCCCCTTCTAGGACCCCTGTTGCATCCTCATTACTGTAAATCAATTTTAAGTCCTCACCTATAAGTAATATTCTTTGTTGAAAGATAATTTTTGTCTCCCGAAATTGCTAAAGCTCTGTAATAACAGTTTTTAGAGGAATATAGATATATGCCAGTGTAATCTACCTCCCTTACCAATAGTCTGTTACTACCACAAATCTACAATTATTGTCTTATTTTTCCTCTTCTATCACTATTGGATTCCCTGTATCAATCAATATTATTTCTCCCCTTTTCCTGCTGAATATCCATCCTAAAATCCTTTCTTTGTCAAATTAACATGAGTATTTTTTTCCCAAAACTGTCACTTGCAGTATTGCTATTTGCACTCTGCATTTCTTAATATAATTCAAGTCTCTTTCCCTCTTTTCTATAAATGCAAGGCCATTTACATTCCAAGATAGTATGGAAAGTGTAGCTATTATGTTAAAAAGCTATTGTTCCCAACTATTATATATGACAATTTTTCTGTGTGTGTATTTACAACTTTTGTCTTATGTGCACACACTAATGTTTGGCAGGCTTATCTTTTAAACTTTTTCTTTCTTTTCATTTCCATTTGAACCTGTATCTCATTTTAAGACTCTTTGCTTTAATGAAAACCCTCAAACAAAAAATTAATACATTTTAAGAACAGTCCCCATCCCTTAGTAACTTAAAAGAAACACTCAAAAATACGTACATTTTCAACAAATTAAGTAAACTCTCCAGATAGGAACAATTGCCCCACATCAGCAGTTGTACCCACAGGCATTGCCTAATCTCAAATTAACATTATGCATGCTAAAGCACATTACAGTCCATGCTCCTATTTACCCTGATTGTTTTCTGTTCTTTTCTTAGCACTATTTCCCTCCCAGATGTTAAAACACTTTGCATTCTTTCAAAAAACATAATTTGTTAGACCTAAAAAAGTGTACTTGCTGCCTTTAAATAAAACTAAATTGTGCATCATTCTATTAAATATTAAAGTATTAAGGCTGATAGGGAAGCTACTGTCTCTTATTCACTTCCCATAATTTCAGACTTTATTTTTTTACTGAACTGCTTGCTATTGTACCTTTAAATTTTACACCTCTCAGCAAAGAATGTTTAGACTTGTCAAGAATGACTGCTTACACCTGCAGACAACTTGACTCCAAGCAAAAGTAATCAGCAGTAAGATAAAAATAACTAATTCAATGTACAAAGTTCCCTGACCAACTGTCTTCAGGTGCAGACTTCATGTATTCTACCAAGAGCATCTGTTAGTGGAAAAAAACAAGCTAGTCCCCAGGATTCATGAAGCTGCCGGCAGGTGCAGGCGTAGCGTTTGCGTTACAACACCAAATATGGCCGGCGAGTGATCCAGGTACGAGCTGCACCCACGTGCACTAGCTGCGTATGCTATGCCCGCACAGCTCCCGGCCCCTGTATGCTAATTACCCCAGTTGCAGCAGTGTAGCATGCAAATTAATGTATTTACCAATCCAGGAGGTGGTGCAGGCATAGTGTAAGCATGCAGAAATGTAAACCATAAAAAAAGGTTTACATTTTTGCAAACATAAAATCGGAGCCATGACAGCTGGCCAAACACATGTATTATATTGAAAAACAAAATAGAGAAGAAACCACACAGTAGCACAGAACGAAATGATAAAGCGCTTTTCGTTTATTCCAATAAACAAACTTCTTCAGATCAAGAAAAACAAAGAATTGCATGTATTATATTGTTAATATATGCCAATGGCTAAATATATATCCATTGACATAAAAAATGTACAAAATATTAAAAGAACATTAAATTTAATTTTTCGCACTATCGTAAAGTTTAAACACAGGGCAGCAGCATGCAAACTGGATTGCAAGAAAAATAGAAAAATATAGAATAAAACTGCAATGTAACACATATCATGATTTTTCCATAATAGTCAATGGCAGGCATGTTACACCACACCATGGTGCAAGGGTTGCTAAGGGGCTGTGACAGTGTTTTGTGCGGTAGCTAGGAATTAGTAGGCAATGCCATGCAAATGAGAGGAGTAATAGTGAATCACAGATTCCTCGCTGGTGTAAGAATGCACCTCACAGTGTAGCGTTATAACACCGAGGAGATAATGATGACATCAAGAGTGGGGTGTGCCACCTTTGCTGTAAGCACATTGGAGCATTGCTAATCCGGTTTGCCCGTAGCTAAGCAAAGCTGCAGGATAGGGGTGTGTTGAACTGGCTATAGCTTTGCTTAGCTGAGATTACACAAGGTAACCGAGTATGCATGTAAATGGGGATGAAAACGCACTTAAACCTGGTAAACGGGTGTGCGCGGCGCGCACGGGAGCTGAAACAGGTAGGATATAGGAAAGAAATAAGGAAATGCTGCAGCAGGGAAATTGGAGTACAAATGACTAATTAACATCTAGGAACCTACAGTGGGCCACTGACAACAGCTAACAAGGCTGCAAGCAGCTACCTGCAGAACAGGAAAGGGGAGGGGCTGTACTGCAAAGAAAACAGTAAAGTGTCACAGCAGAACAAAGCTGATTTGCAGTATATCAGCTACAAGACACATTTTGCAACACATGACTGGGTAGGGAAAGTATAAAACAAGAAAGATGGCAGGTAGATGCATGCCTGATAATGGGAGGGGATCCAGGTTTAAAAGTGAATTAAAGGGCAACCGATTAATCAAGGCAGGCAAGCATAACTCCACACTAAAGGCCCCACATTTGCAGTACTCACTGTAAAACCCATAATTAAGATACCATGCAGCTGGAATTGCTAATACACACCCAATAACATCAGTAGCATCCATAGCAAAATAGTATAAAGCGTGAAAGCACCTCACACACACTTGTGCATTCCCATACACTCTACACCATTGGTGTATACAGACAGGGAATTTTTAGTATGTACATTTTAGGGGCTGCTATAGCTTTGATCCACCAGCATGTGTTGGAGACTGAAGGTGGTGTGGAGGATGATGCACACAACCACCTCAGGCACCAAAGGAGGAGAAGATTGTTCAGACCCAGGGTAACCTACCAGGGGCTACATGATCTGGAGACAGTAGAGCATTGCAGGGTGGACAGGGACACCATACAGCAACTTGTGGAGCTGTGCTGGCCATGCCTCAAAGCCAGAACAAACAGAGGGGAACCCATACCAGTGGATACGAAGGTATGTGTAAGCCTGAGAAAACTAGCTACAGGTACCTTTCAGAGGCCAACTGGGGATATCATGGGGATCTCACAGGCATCAGCATCCAGGATACTTCACCAGTTCCTGGATGCCATGTTACCACATGCCAATGAGCACATATACTTCCCCCGAACGCAGGAGGATTTGGCCAGCAATATGCGTCTCTTCCACTGTGTGGCAGAATACCCAGAGGTACTGGGTGCAATAGGCTGCACGCACATACACATCTAGTCACCACCCGGTGAGCAGGCTAGGCGCTACACAAACCACAAGGGATACCCCTCCATCAACTGCCAGGTTATGCAATGCCCAGGGCATTATCATGGATGTGTGTACTGGGCAGCCCTGGAAGCTATCACGAGTCCCACATCTGGCATGCCTCACAGCTGTATCAGGTATTTGCTAGAGGGGACATCCAATATGGCCACCTGGTGGAGGATGCTGGCTATGCAGTGGAACCGTGGATGATGACTCCCATCAGAAATGCACACACACCCATACAGGAACACCATAATGAGGCACATGCACAAACCAGAATCATCATAGAGCATGTGTTTGGGCTGCTTAAATCGCAGTTCTATTGCTTGGACATATCTGGTGGAGCCTTCCAGTACTCTCCAGGCACATGTGCCCACATCTTCATAGTATGTGCCATGCTACACAATATGATCCTGTGGAAACACCTGCAGCAGGGACAGAATGGTGAGGGCCCTCACAGCCTACCACCATTGCCAAGGTCCCACAGGCACAGAGGTACTCAGACCACAAACACCCTGAGCCAGCCCCAGTAGGCAGACGGAGGTGTTCCCAGTATGCCCATGCTTTGGCAAGGAGGGAACGTATAGCACACACACACACACTGACAGTGTAGACACCTAGGGACTGACAGCTTTCTCCACCTGCATACACAGTAAAAATGGATGGCACACACACAAGACTGCCTGTAAATTGTCATGTATAGGCAGTCTACTGTGTGCATCCAACATAGGCAGCCCTCAACTATTGCACACACAACAGCTATTGCACAAGGTAAGTCAACACCTGAACAGTAAATTAAGCTATCAGCATGTGCTGATACGGTATGTATAGGTTCATAGGTTCATAGGTAGGTACTTGGCTAACTGCCTGAGGGCATTCATAAGCCTAGCCAAAATGTGTCAGCTTTTGCCACCCCATTGATTCATTAACTGTCCCTCTGTGGAGCAGAGTCAATGGTGGGATCCCTGGGGTCTATCCACTGTTCCCCATCCACTCTTCAAGGTTTCTCTTGAAAAGTGTTAGTGAAGGGCACTGTATAATGTAATTAGGGATGTTGTTCCAAATTATGGGGAGTTTGTGTGACAGGAATCCATCCCTCCAGCATCTTCCAGTTATTGTTGTGGCAAGGTTCAGCTCACTACAGCGTGTGGCTCACTGTGACATGGATTCCCATAGGTGGAGCATATCCATTAAGCCTGAGTTCAACATGGCTTTGTTGGCCAGCAGAGATCATCTCTGAGTAAATGAGATGCCACTGAGTAAAGTAGGAGTTTATTCAGTCTGGCTGCATAGGACATATGTTTGAGACCAGTAATCCTCTTGGTGAGGTACATTTGTGAACCTTCCAGCTGGCTATGCAGTGGAACCGTGGATGATGACTCCCATCAGAAATGCAGATGACGTCCCAGCTGTTGGATGTGTCTTCTGAGGTACATTCCAAATGGGTTACTATACTCTATGATGGGACTGAGTGATGAGTAAAGGGGCACTATAACCTCGGTATGTCTAGATGGGAACTCTTTAGTAATCAGATGGCCTACATAGAAGGATGTTCTAACTACTTAGGAGATATGATTGTCAAAGGAGAGATCACTATCTACCTTAGTCTCCAGATGCCCTATTACCTCTTCTGTTTTAAAGTGGCTGCCACTTATGTGTTAATATGTGGGTGCTTAATATTCCACAATGGAATGAGCATACAGTTAGTGGCACTTAGCTGGAGACCATGAGTTTGACACCCTGTGTCGGTCTCTGTGAGGCCCCTTGAGGGATGCCTGTGTCAGCTGGACTGTCAGTTATGGCTCCCAGTTCGCAGTCATTGCCAAACATGGTCTGCCATAGTCCACCTGTGTTTGCCTGTACCTCTGAGAAGTATATGCCAAACAGTAGGGCTCCCAGGACTGAGTCCTGTGGGACACTAGTCATGACTGGTTAAGAGTTGGACCTGGATACCACTAGTCGTACCATGTGGGTTCTGTGTGTAAGCACGTTGCCAACCCAACCTGTGATGTATGGGTGTATGTACAGGCTGGTGTGTATATCAATAATACCTGAGTGGGGCATGGTGTCAAAAGCCTTGGCGAGGTCCAGGTAGTATGTGTGAACCACCTCTACCCTCATCTAATGTCTTGGTGACTGTATGTAAGACGTCAAACAGGTTCAGTAGGCATGAACTGCACTCAACCAAGCTGACCTGGGTTGGGTCATGTGTTTGGAGGGTACCAATGTCTTTGTTAATGAGAGCCATGAGGATGCACTCCATACCATTGCAGACCAGGCTAGTCAGGCTTATGAGGTGGTAGTTACCATGGTCAGTTGTGATTCCACCTTGGTGGAGTGGAATAACCGTTGCCACGCGCCATTGTATGGGCATGTAGCCTGTGGAGAGGTTGAGGTTGAAAAGCTTAATTAGGTGGTGGGTCAGGTTGTCTTGTAGTGTTTGCAAGATGCAGTCTGGGACGTCATCTGCCTCCATTGATGCTGTGTGCAGCTGTTAGAGAGGGCCATTTCCACCTGTGTGTCTGATGTCTGGGATACTGTACCTTTCGGCTATTGTTGTGGGCTCTTTACGGGGTGAAGTATGCACTGAAATTATCTGCAAGGATGTTGGCGATATCAGTAGGGTCAACATATTTTGTGCTACATTTCACTGGCACAGTGCAAATCTGTGTGTCACCACTTAGATCCTTGACATAGCCAAAGAAGGCTTTGTGGTTATCTTTCGAATCCTTGCCTATTTTCCTGTTGATGTTAGCCTTGGATGATTTCATGAGGGACCTATGTATCATACTAATACTGGTCACGGAAGTCTTCCTTTCATGGGGTATGCTGTTTGTCTGGAACACTGTCCTACTTCTGTTGTGTAGCCTGTTTATTGCAGGGGTCCACCAGACTGATGTCCTTGTCTAGGAGGAGTGAGTCTTGGTTTACCAGTGATGGCATGATCCATACATCCTTGTAGGTGCTTATAGATTGCATTTGTAAATCTGTATATATCTTGAGCAGTGTTTCCCCTTAGCACGGGGGCTGCGAAACCCCCCACCCCTGTCTCTAGTAGTGTGAATGTAGCTGTAGGAAAGGTATACACTGTGGTTTCCATTGGTGGCAGAGATGGTTGGGTGTAGAAACAGTGAATAGTTCATGGTCAGATCTAACCAGTGACTGGTTTACCTCTGCTGTGGTGCACCTGTCACCCATGTTGGTGATTACCACTTCTAGTATGTTTCCACCCCTCATTAGGGAGTTTACCACCTGATACAGGGCATATGAGGTGATAAATTCCAGTAAGCGCTGGGCCTGGAAGTGAGTACTTGAGTAAGTTTCCCATTTAATGGTAGGGTAGTTGACATCGACCAATGCCAGGGTGTGCGGTATGACTGTCATGTTCTCCACTGTCTCCAAGTAGGTGGAGTGGTGGTCCTGGGTCATTGAGGATGATCTGTAGTAGGCCACAGTTTACATTACAGTTCTGGCTGATGTTAGCTGCACATGGATGATCTCAGAGGTATCATGCTGCCCCACTAACCTGGAGGTGTAGGTATCCCTGATGAATATGGATACACCCCCTTCATGTCTGTGTCAGTCCATGTTCTGTGGCTGAAATATGTGGTATGGGTTGTAGTCTGGTAGCGCTGGTGTGCTCTCAGGAGCCTTAAAACAGGTCTCAGTTACTGTGCAGATGTTGACGTTGTCCATACTGAGGAGTGCTGTGAGTGCATGCATGTTGTGATCACAACCCCTGATGCTGAGTAGAATAACCCTCATTGATTCTGTTATTGTGCTGTTTACAGAGCTGGTATTCACCTTTGAGACTCTCCTAAAAAAGGCACCATGGGGGAGCCAATAGCCTTGGCCAGTATTCCAAAGCCTAAGGCCGACACATAAGCCGGTATGGTATTGTTGCATGCATGTTTCCCATCTGTGCTTGTTTCTAATCTCTCCTGTAGGTAACCTACTAGTAAGCAATAGAAAGCCTTAAACTTATACAAATCTTTTAGCTTCCAAGATAGACTTTTGGAGTGATTAAGTATCAGTGTTCTGTATGTTCTTGCTGTACTTAACTGTTTCGTGACTACATGGTGATTTCTCACTGTATATTGTGATCTGAAAGTCTGTCTATTCACATATTATGGCTGTGATGGCCTGCACTTTAGAGGTTCGCAGATAGGTAGTAGGCTATCTGCCCAATGGCATTTAGAAGCATAGCTACAGTGTGTTGGCTTTCTCTGCACCATTGATGAAGTAACTGAGCCACTGTCAAGTATTGCCAATGAAGCAATTCCAGGCAGAGTTGCCAGAAGCTGTTGAAGACTGGGGTGGTGGAGGGTGATAGGGACACTTAGTGGTCTAAAGAGGGCATGCTAATGTGACAATTCAACACTATTCAATTTCCCCAACAGGTCTTGCAGCTATCAAACTGGACAGGGTCCCCCACCCCCTGGCTGTATGGTTTTGAGACACATAATCCCAGGGGTGTATATTCTGTTACCCATTCACACAACAAGGTTTCCCCTGAAGTGTGTCAGTGAGGGGCTATGCCTATTGTAGTTAGGAATGTAATTTATTGTCTCTCATTTAATTTGTTATATGTTTTTATTTCAAGAGTAAGTGAAGCTCAGTGGGTTTGGGTGCCTCCGCCCTTTGCTTAGCCTAGCTTACACATAGAAATCATATAAGTAGGAAATAGGCGGAAGCAACGTTAATGACAATAGTGTAATGGTTACAGCATCTGCATAGTATCTGTGCATTTGAGGTTCAAATCCCAATAAAGTCAGGGATGTTTATCATGTTAAAAAGTATACCTTAACCAAAGCCTGCATATATAGGTAGTATTTGTCTGTATAATAAACATTTGAAACACCCATATAAACCCATGTGTGCTGCAGAGTAAAGTCAACAGAGAATGTAATGTTATCTAAGCACATAGTGAGATGTTACTTCACTGAAATGTATATATCCTGAGTAGTTAGCAGATGTGGCCGTGTTTGTGGGCACAGGTTATACGTTACAAAGTTTGTTTAACTGCTGCTTTAATGTCACACAAACACTTTTAAACATGCTTACAACTGCTTAAATGAGCCTTATTCTGGAGTAAAAAACATTTTTAAAGCATCGCAGGTGTTGAACCCTGGACCATGCTCACTATAGTCATGGGACTTACCACTAAGCCATCTGAGGTGTATACATGTTGCATGGTCTTTAGACTGCACCTTATACCATATGCATTCCACAGTAATGACCACAAATGGGACAGTCACTTTGTGTACATATGTACAGTACATTATAATGTATTGTAGTTTCTGAACCAACATATACAATAACTGTTACAAATTAATACAAAATATATATATATTTATATATATATATATATATATATATATATATATATATATATAGATATGTCAGTGATGTCTGCACACACACACACATATATATATATATATATATATGGGTCTACTTTAACACGTCGAACGTACGAATCACCGACACGGAAATCACCGACCCCAAATAAACGAAAGTGAATTTCGCCGAACACACTAAACATCTACTTCCGCTTCAACGACGCATCTGCGGTAACGGAATATGACTCTTGTAGTTCACAACATGAAGACCAAAACGGCGATCCCCAACTCAACAACGTGTCTATGAAATAAACGTAAATAAACGTAAACAGCAGCAACAGCTCCACTGTAATTATATAAACAGTCTTCTACTTAACCATGTTAAATGGTTCTCTCCAGTAGACTCTTGACACGAATAAACGCAAACCCCTCAATACTGTGACGCAAACTAGCACGTTTAACTAAAGATATATCCGGACTTCTTGCCACATCCTTTATAGTTACACTAAGCATACCATTTAATGCTCCTCCATATCCAACAACAGCATGACACATTAGACCTTCAGCAATCTCGCTACAGCCTTCACGAAATCCAATTCAGTATATTCTGCCCTGTTGTGTAGCACTGTCAAAAACTGCTCATGTCTAGCCAGTAACCTCCTTTTCTTTGGTGATGGTGGGACACCGGTTGACATCCGCACACGTAGTTCATCAACCCTGTCCTGTTCTCTGCAAAGGCATAACATTAAAGAATTCAAATCTACGCTCCGATGCCCAATGACACACTTCAACCGCCTATGCCATGCTTCCACTGAATTCTGTGTACGAGGCAGGTGTAACTCATTTAACTCAGCTATGTTCCAGAATGAAATAGGAAATAACGGAGGAAATCTAATTAGAAAAAGACATTCTAGTGGTGAATTTACGATGCCTGCCATAAACATACCAATCGGAGAAGTAAGCTAGCAATTCCCTTCCTTCCACCGGGAAACTTCGCTTTAACTGTTCAAATGTTCCAACAACTTCGGACTCACTCAGGAAAGCCAAAGCTACAAGACTCTTAACAGATAATTGGAAGGACATATTACTGTTATACAATGTTGTTAGACCAAGATTCTGCATCTTACGCCAAATATTTTGGCTAAAATGAAATAAACATCCTTTGCTTTTACAGCCAGCCACGTTTAACCTGATACTCTTCAATGCTGCGATTTCGAAATCGCACAATATAAAGCGCACATTCACTTCCAAATGATTTGCACTAAACAAATAGAATATAGAATGCCAAAGGAAATTATAGCATTTTAGCGACTTCCTAGTCATAAAGCAGAACAGTAGTGGAACAGCTTTGGTATGTGAACCACATTTAACGAGCCCATGAATGCTATATAATTGTCGGCAGGTAACTGCTCGACTTAAGTACCATCCATCATCCAAATTGTAGCGGAACTCAGATCCTGCAAATTAGTAAGTGTACTAAATGTATACACTACACTGTCACCGCTCATATCACATAAACGTTTAGCAATAAAATGCCCTGACTTCAATGGATAGTTACTACAGTCAATGTTCATAAGTGTTACAGAATCACAATTCTCCATTACATTTTCCTTTCTCCGTACTCTACCAACTGTTTGAAGGAGAGCTTTTCTACTTGGGACAGCATGCACAGACTCTAGTGATGTAGATGCCATAGCTAGATCGACTATACCACACGGATTATCCCTACTATATTTTGCACGGACCTTAATATCAAAGTTCAATTTGTACCGTTGCAGTTCAGTGGGATCGGCAGAGTGGTGATGTCCTACAGATCGTAGGAGTTCCTCACCTTCAGAGACAGGCACAGTGACTGCTCTACCTTTACATTTCTGTCCTATTTTCTCCTTACATGCCCAGTAATGCCTATTTAGGCGATTCTTTTCCATATAATAGAGGTATCCATCGATTAACAACATTTGTTTACCTCTTTGCGATGGAATACACGAATACACATTTCCCAGGGTTCCTGGTGCATATTCCGACGTCTCCGCCATCTTGACGTCATATCGTACATCAATAGCCTGGATTTATACCTGTTTGAGTG
>NC_056748.1:36473262-36488262 GCF_019279795.1 Protopterus annectens
AAGCCCTTCTCTGATGTACTTTGCCTCTGTCTGTCCCTCCCACACACTCTCTGGTGGATGTGGAGTTGTACACCTGCTCAGCAGCAGCTTGTGTTTTGTACATGATGGTCATGATCAGGTGATGGCCTCTGCACCTATTGCAGTCCTCTTCTAGTTGACTGCATGTGGAACAGCTGTGGTGATGTTCCCATAGCCAATCGCATGGAAACACAGTACAATATCTAGGAACATCATGTTGTGTTTGTTCATGACAGTCACTGTGAGTGGAACCTGGATCTGGTGTTTGGTAAACAGCATCACAGATGATATCTGGATATTCCTCAAACAACATACACAGTGGAAAATATCCTAAAGACAGGAGGATGATGTGCCAGACATGACTACAGCATGTAAGTGTAGCTATGCTTCATTGAGACTACTGCCAATTTAACAGGTTGTGTGTGGTAATGGCTAGTCTGCATGTTTTAAAACTGACAAAACAGTGCTCTGTTTGTGAGGAAACCCCCATCTGTAGGGCCATTTGTGGACTGGTCAGTGTGTGGAATCATTTGTTTCTTGTGTTACTCACTGAACACACATCTGTGAACTGCAGAAGCATAGTGTGAGGATTGCAGTCAGTACATGGTGATAGTGATGTGAGTTACTGCCATCGCATCCCTGACTGGACATATGTCACATGAAACAGTGGTATGACAGTCACTGTCTGGGGTTCTCTCAGTGACATGCCAATAATGGGCCACTGCTCATAGCTGCAGTCACAAGTCTTCTACGCTTTGTACAGATGTCATGCAGTATATATGCATGTGTTGTGCTCCCTCTGCAAATGTATGACATCTGTTGTGGTTGGGTTGATGGTCATATCTATGCATGCTGTTATAAGTAATCCTGAATGCTGTTGACTATTACTAAGCTATATCTGTGTTAAAACTGCAGCACCATAGGCTGTATGGGATTGAAGGTCTGGGCGAAACCTCCTGTCCCACTTCAGCTGGCTATGGCACTGAGCACCAGCATTTCTGGGGCCCAGCCTTGGACCTCCACCTCTGTTGGCTCTGCACCACCTTCTGGTGAAACCACCACTGAGGATGGGGCTTGTCCCCCCTGGAAGCAGATCCAGACAGGAACTTGTCAGCCATCGTACAGTCCCAGACGTGGTGCGTAGGGGGCTCAATAAGGGGTTTCAAGGCCAGATACGCCAGATCGAGGGCAGAGTGTCAAATTTAGAGGGTGAGCCTGCCCCTTATAGACAGCCTCCAGCACAGCCACCTTTGCGGCTGTGAAGGTGCAGTGGTGGCTGGCCATGGGTGGGGACCTCCATCCCACTGTTTCCATCTGGGGACTCATGGGCTTGTGACTGCTGAACACCCCTCCCTGTCCACGCTGTATCCCCCCCACCTGTGTCATATACCGCCCCTGTATGCTGTCTTGTCTGTCATCCTACCAAACCCATCCTTCACAAGAATATCTACTCTCCTTGCCCAACATCCCACTCTCACCTTAAGAAAACAGAAACAAAAGGCCAATCTGTTCCCAGAACATTTGCCCCATACATAGCTGTCCATTTCACACGTGTCCACTGGACACATGTAACCTTTTTAATTTGCATGAGAAAACTATTAAAGTACACCACTGGAACAGTTGTGGGAATCCAAAGTTTAAAATCACTAGACAGACAGGTCGATGACCATTCAAAAAAACCAGGCTGAAACGATAAGCTAAAATAGAACCACAGATTTATTAAATATTCCTTGAAGCGCTTTTCGTCTGCTTTTTAAGCAGACTTCTTCAGAATACAGTTAAAAATCAACCTCCTTCTTTTAAAACCCACAAAATAGTCCACAGCTGTGTGGTTAATTGTTAAATTGAAAATCTTAAAGGCAAAATGCTTTGAGTTTAAAGAAGTCAATCAGCCTTGAAGTGTTAAATGCACATATACTGAACTAAAAATTAACATATTATTAATGACAAGTTAACTAACTGAAGTGGCATGTAAACATGAAACAAACTGAAATAAATAAAAATAGAAATAGGAATACAAAACTGTATTGTATATTAAAATACAAATTAGCTAAATCAAAACGTATGGGACACAAAAAACAAACCCTATAGTGGAAACTTACATAGGTCCCGACTAGTATGTTGAATGCAACAAATTTCATACTAGCCGAAGAAAAGATGTAACATCCCAAAACGTAGTGGATAGTACAATATTCATTGCATTCAACATAGGAGGTTGATTTTTAACTGTATTCTGAAGAAGTCTGCTTAAAAAGCAGACGAAAAGCGCTTCAAGGAATATTTAATAAATCTGTGGTTCTATTTTAGCTTATCGTTTCAGCCTGGTTTTTTTGAATGGTCATCGACCTGTCTGTCTAGTGATTTTAAACTTTGGATTCCCACAACTGTTCCAATGGTGTACTTTAATAGTTTTTAATTTGCATCACAACATACTACTGTTGTCCTCACCCCTCTCTCCCAGGCACACGATCCTGGTATGCACATGACTCCTACAGGTTCCAGGTATATGTGATGCAGATGACCCCATTGTACACATGACACTACCAGTCACTCTATGGTTACCCCATTTACCTTTTTCATGATGATGATGCCACACACAGCACCTTGCAAGAGTACTGTTCTCATATAATGATTGGACAGGAACTGTTTTGTTAATGTAAATAAAATGCACAGAGTAATGTATTTGGCCAATGTACAAATGTTGGCATGTATTAATGACACATGTCTGTCTGAGGTAGTCTTGATATTGCATAGGACATCACCACTACATAATACAGGAGTTGCTGGTGTTTCCCTTTTCATTCTTTCTTAATACTTTGTTGTCACATGGGATGTTCTTGATATATATATATATATATATATATATATATATATATATATATATATATATATATATACATGTATCTATATCTGGACATAAACGCACACACATGATGGAATACATTTCCTATACTGTTGAATGAGTGTGCTGGATTATATGTTTGTGATAACATCCAATGTCTGTATATCTGCCATGGCTTAGTGGTAAATCACATTGGCTGTGGTGTGCAGGGTCCTGGTTTCGAGCCTTGCAGAGGCCCTTTATTATGTTGCTGGGCAGAACAAGGGCCGTTGTATACGGAGTCATTAAGGCACTTTTAAGCAGTTGTGAGCAGGTGTGCGCAGGTTTGCATGACTGTAAGCAGTGGTTACTTTTGGTCACAGTTCCTTACACTCACTTACCTTCTTGACAGCTTAACCTGTGTAGGCAGTGCTTACCCCCGTGGAAACAGGCTGTAACCTGCTCACTGTTGCTTAGAAGTGCTTACTCCTGCTTACCCCTGCACTAATTTCTTTAAAAGACAAGAAAAAAGGTTGATAGGATTGATAGGAAAGTTGTGAAAAAGGGGCACAAAGAGGGAAAGACAGTAGGGAAAATAGCTAGGGATGTACAGGAAGGGTGTAGGGAAGGTCCACAGTTGTCCATTTCTTCTACAGCAACGGCTGTGCATATGCAATAAATTCGGCAGTACATTTGGACACTCACATCCCTGAGAGAGGAGTGAGGACAACAATAGTATGTTGTGATGCCAATTAGAAATGTTTACATGTGTCCAGTGGACATGTGTGTGAAATGGACAGCTATGTATGGGGCATGCTTTTTTTGCGGGAACAGATTGCCCTTTTTTTCTTTTATGTTTAAGTGAGAGTGGGATGTTATGGAAGGAGAGTAGGTATGTTCAGGGAGGATAGGTTGGTTAGGATGACAGACAAGAAAAACAAGACGAGTACAGGGGCGGTATATGACACGTGGGGGAAAACACCTTGGATGGGAAGGGTGTTTGGAAGTCGCAAGCCCATGAGCCCACAAATGGATACAGTGGGATTGAGGTCCCCACCCATAGTCAGTCACCATTGTACCTTCACAGCCCAGAAGGTGGCTGTGCTGGGGGCTGCGTAGGAGGGGCAGGCTCACTCTCTAGTTGTGCCACTCAGCCCTCAAGCTGGCATAGGTGGTCTCGAATCTCCCTGTCGAGCTCTCTACGCACCACGGCCCGGACCGTACCACGGGTGACAGATTCCTGTCTGCTCCTGGGGGGGGGCGAGCCCCAACCCCTGTGGCAGTTCCACCTGAAGGTGGTGCATGGCCAACGGACAAGGAGGTCCCAGGCTGGGCCCCAGATGTGCTGGTGCCTGGTGCCATGGCCAGCTGAGGTGGGACAGGTGGGTCTGCTGGGACCGACCTTCCCATACGAGCTATGTTGTAGCATGTTAGGTATAACAGCATGCACAGGTATTCCCATTACCCAGGGCACCAGATATAAATTGTTACAGAGCAGGCAGAACACATGCATATATGGGTAAACAGTGGCCATTACAACGACATGCAGGTTTCATTGATGGCAAAAGGTGCAATATGGGAGTATGTTAACATGGCACATGCATAGTAACAGATGTGAATATTTATAAACAGATAGGACATATGTCCCAACAAAGGTTAGGAGTGTAGACATACCAAATGAGTTGTGTAAATTGGTTATTTTTGCACATATAGTAGGGGTAAGAGAGAGAGAGTTCAATTAACAACTAATAAATCCTTGTAGTTTTCACAACATTCGTAGTCACTGTAGTGGTCTGTCCCTTACATGTATTATTACACTACCCAATGGCGTTATATTGTACAATTGTATGTTTGTAGATTAGTATGTACAGGACCTGTGTCTTATGTACAGACTTGACTAGATGCAGGTGTTAATGCAACATGTTTTGAGACTGCTCTCATACACATTGGGTGAGATGCTGGGATGACAGGTATGTTTGCATGTACATTCTCTGACTATGTACAAGTCTGACTATCAGTTATATGTCATTAACAGCTGCCTACACTTCTTGGATTGTCACACTAATTTGTCAGGGGAACAGGGCAAAAGGCAGGTGATGTGGGCCCTTTATCAGGTCACACTGGGCAGATTGGAACAGTTTAGGTGTATGAATATGCATATCACTCTCTATTTAAGCATTCTAGCAAAATCTGTACAGTTGTTAAGTGTAAATATGCAGACAGCTTTCTCTCTGAACATTCTAACAGACTGTGTGCAGTTGTGAGGAATGATTTTGCATAGAACTTACTAGTGCTCCTGGGATCCAAAGCCCTGCTGTGTGTGAAAAAAGCATTACAGTTAAGATCACTGTACACTATGCTATCGGGCAATTGTTGTGAGACTTTGCAATGTATTTTGTCTAATATGACTGACCTGTTTGCACTTTCGGCATTGTTATACAGCATTTCATACACATTTTATCTGCATACCACAGTGTGGGTAACACTGTTTACTACAACAGTACTATTTAATAACTGCAACAGTACAACAACATATTACTGCACAGTAAACAGAAGCAATGCAGGGCTTACACCTTCATTTGCAGCATATTAGACTAGTCTGTATACTGGTACAACACTTTCTGAGGCTCTTACATTTATTTTGTATGACAGTACATGCAGGCTATTTACTAACCTGCCTTGCGACGCATCCTTTGCAGCACGCTCATCTGCAGCTGCCAGAGAAGTACAGTGATATTTAGCTATACCTATCCATAGTATACACAAGCTAGGAAATTATTAACTACGTAGTGGAAGGAGTACTTACTCAGTTCTGGCGCATTCTGCATCTGCCTTGCTTCCTGGATCCACTGTTCCAAGATGTCCCCCCCCTCCACTGCTTCGGGTCTGCATGGTGGTGCCTGACCTGCTCACCAGTCTGGGGGATACCTGTGGCACAAGTGAGGTCACGGGTGAGACTGTCCCAGGCCTCCTTTTTGTACTGCAAGCCCTGGTACTGGCCCTGCAGAAGTTTCCTGCCATGGTGCTTTACTAGGAGCCATACCATGAATTTGGACTCCTGGATGCCTCAGAGCTGTGCTCTAAAGCGAGTGCCTTCTCCCACTCTAGCCATTCTGTCTACAGGGGGATGCTACAACCAGTTATGAGCCATATTCCTGCCTCTTCGGTTTAAGTAGGGCCAGATTCCCGCACTTTTCCATAATTGGCCGGTTTCATGAAGGCTAAGCTATGGGCACACCTGCTTACTTTAGGTTGGCACTGCTTAAAGAGGTGTACCTGTGGGCATATTGTATTGGCTTCCCTACACATTGCTTACAATTACTTAGTTGGGCTGTGCTGCGGTTAGCATTGCTTATAGGTTATCTAGCATTATATTTGACTTTTGTCAATGATGTCTTACTCATTACAGGCTATATATGTGTCTAGTAGTCATCATTCATGTGTACATACACTGTACAGGGTCCTGGGGACTTCAGAACCTTATTACAGTGACACCTCAACTCTATGTTTACTGCAGTACTCCAATTTTGGTCTGTGGCAGGTTATAGAACATTACACTGTACATAGATTCAGTTCACATATTTGATTTGTTTCCCTGTTGTGAAGATTAGTTGCTGATACCTCCTTTATATGTATTGCTATCATGGCATAGTGGTTTACTACTATGACTGTGATGTACAGGGTCCTGCGTTCTAGCCTAGCAGAGGCTGGTTATTTTGTTGCTGGCCAGAACACGAGCTGTTGGGTACAGAGTGATTAAGGTACTTTAAAGCAGTTGTGAGCGGGTGTGCGTGGGTTTGCGTGGAGCTAAGCAATGCTAACCTCCGGTTACAGTTTCTTACACTCAGCCTCTACACTTCTTCACCAGTGTGATACTCGCATACCGGCGCCCAAATAGGCTTACACCTGCTTGCTCCCGCACTTGCCAATGCACTGCATTTGGTGTTTGCATCTGACACTCACATCCCTGAGTGGGAGTGAGGACTATGATATTACCTTGTGATGCCTACTACATCAAATTACATGCTTACAGTATCGGGAATGGCTGCTGTAGAATATGAACAGCCAAAGCATGTGTTTGAAGGAATTGAGTACGTGACAGTCTGCATGTATTAAGATGTACAGTGTACTATGAACTTTGAATCAACTGTGAGTAGTGGAAAATTACTGAAAAACAAGAGTCTGCTTGAAAGCAGGAAATGTGCTTTATATGGAAATGTATCCGATTTTTCTTTCTCTGCCTAGAGATATAATGATGTGAACTGCTTTATGCTTACAGATAAATCATTGATTGTTTAATTGTCTTGTATGACGATCTTATTGGTTCATTTTATATTTTTGTACCGTCTGCAATATTCACAGTATATAAGCTTGTGGAGACCTTTGTTCTGGGAGTCTCCCAGGTGCTTCTCCATGAGGCTGCCACACGTGTGTACTGTAGTTAATAAATACCACTGAAAGAGAAAAAGAACTGTATTTGTTTTCATTCTCAAGGTAACTTAACAATGCAAGCATCACCACTTAACCTATCATACATTTGTCCCAAATCTAACATTACCACGTTACTGGTCTTTTTATCATTGGTTAACATTGTCATGTCATTGTCTACATTTATAGTTGCAGGCATATAAAACTTAGGCACCTTTTTCACAGTTTTTGAAGACATCAATTTCAAGATCAGTGCTTTGATTAAAAATATGACAAGAAAAGCAACAATCGCTAATACTGCAATTAATAAAATCAACTTCAACAGTCCACCTCCCCAACCTGAGAACAGGTTGGTTAACCATGCCCATGTTGAACTATTGGCCTCTTTGGCCTCAGAGTGTTCGGAAACTCTTTGAATCAGTTCAAGATGGCTTTCAATTTCATGCTGATTGTCGGGAATAAACGTACAGCACTCCTCCTGGATTAAAGCACAAGTTCCCCCTTTCGCCGCTAGGGTGAAATCAAGAGCCATATGATTTTGGAGGACTACAACTCTCATAGAAGTCAGTTCATCAGTCACTAGTTTTAAGGCAGAAGATGTAGCATTGCTTAATATTTACACCCAGTCTCCTGGTTGTAGTGTGGAAGACAGGAAAAGATCAGGGAGATGTTGAACCGCAGCTACTTGATGATGATGAAACTGTAAAAAAGAGACAAGAGAAGTGCAATATACAAGAATATCATTATCAAATGTATCATACTCAGAGAAAGGTGGTGGTTTTGTCATGGGCATGCGCATAGGGTGACCCATGAGGATTTCATAAGGAGAAAGTCCCTTAGTAGGATGTACTTGTGCTCTCATGGAAAGTAGGGCTAGAGGTAAGGCCTGTACCCAAGTGAGGCCCATTTCTGTAGTAATTTTAGCCAATCTAGTTTTTAGTGTCTGATTCATGCATTCAATAATACCTGATGCCTGTGGTCTATATGGACAATGAAATTTTAAGGTGATGCCTAACATTTTACACAATGAATCAATCAACTGAACAGTAAAATGTGTTCCACGGTCCGAATATATTTGACAGGGAACACCAAAACAAGGTATCAATTTATAACAAAGTTTTTTAGCAACTGAAATAGCATCATTTTTAACACATGGGTAGGCTTCTAACAACCCAGAGAACACATCCACAACAGTTAAAACATATTTGAAATGAGTACAAGGTGGGAGTTTAATAAAATCCCATTGCAAAGCACAGAATGGTCCCAATGGTTTTGGCAGTGGTTGTGCGGGAGCCATAGTGCCTTTTGAAATGTTATACTGTAAACAAATGGAGCACGTGCTCAAAAAATGCTGCACAGAAGCAGAAAGTCCTGGGGCAAGCCAATCCTTTTGGATTTGTTTTATTAATGCTTGTACCCCTACATGGGCTGGCAAATGATACGCTTTAATAAGAGAATTTAACATGGACATTGGGCAGACCAATCTGCCATCGGGATGTTGCCAAATGAGATCAGAGCATTTAAAACAACCTTGAGCCAGCCATGTTTTTCTTTCTGATTCTGGTACTTCATCCTGTAAAGTTTTTAACACTGTGGTATCAAAAGTAACCATTTGTTGCAGAGGCTGCAGAAAATATCCCTAAACAGTTTGTGAGAGAGCAGCCTGTTTAGCAGCCCAGTCAGCTAAAATTATTGCCCTTAGTTTCAGAGGAGTCATTGGATTGATGGGCTGCACATTTAACAACAGCAAGTTCAGAAGGTTACAATAAGTCTTGTAGCAAGTTATTGATATAGAAATGGTTTTTAACAGGTGCCCTAGAAGATGGTAAAAACCCTCTTTCCTTCCACAATATACCAAAATCATGAACAACACCATGGGCATAACGGGAGTCAGTATATGTAGTAACAGACTTGTCCTTAGCAATTTTGCATGCATTCGATAATGCCACTAGTTCTGCAGCCTGCGTGGAAGTGCCTGGGGGTAATCGTGCTGATCTTAAAACTTTAGTCGGAGTACAAACCGACCAAGCAGCTTGGAATTCACCAGAGTTTGTTCGTAAGCAGGATCCATCAACAAAAAAAAACTAAATTAGGATTTTGCAAAGGGGTGTCATATAAATGTAACCTAGGAGAAAAAACAGAGTTAACTACAAGCAAACAATCATGTGGTTTGCCCTCATCTGAAGTTGGTATTAAAGAGGCAGGGTTCAGTGGTGGGCAGCGACTGGTAGGGCAGGATTATTTATTAAACTTAATTCATACTTAGTAAGGCGTGCATTTGAAAGATACTGTGTTTTTGTTTTTAAAAGTAACGCTTGAACTGTATGTGGAACTGCTAGTATAGTATCATGTCCCAGGGTTAGTGGGGCTGCCATATCAACCAAGACAGCAGCAGCTGCCACAGCCCATAAACAGGCCAGGTAACCAGAGGCAACCGGATCTAGCTGAGTGCTGTAGTCAGCAATAGGCCGGTAGCCTCCAGTGCATTGCTGGACTAAGAGATCCAAGGCAGTCTTGTTTCGCTCACAGCAAAAAAAAAAAAAAAAAAAAAGGTTTGGAATAATCTGGCAACCCTAAGGTAGGAGGATTTACCAAGGCTGTTTTGATAGCCTGAAAAGCCTCTTCATGCTTTGACGTCCAGGGTAAAGGTTCCGTAACATCCTTTTTAGGAGTTGTAACAGGGGGGCCGAAATCTACGAATAATTAGGCACCCACTGTCTGCAGTATCCTGCTAGGTCAAGGAATCCTGAAACCTGCCTCTGGGTTACAGGGCAAGAGGCACTTTGAAAAGAAGTTATGGGATTTGGGAGTATTTGACGAGAACCCATTGCATTTATATGTCCCAAATACTGCACCTTTTCCTGACAGAATTGTAATTTTGATCTATTTACTTTAAACCCTTGTGCAGCTAAAAAGTGTAACACTAAAAGGGAATCCTCCATGCATGACTTACTGTCTGGTGAAGCTATAAGAATATCGTCCACATATTGGACAAGAACTGAACATGATGGCAGTTGCAGATCCTGTAGCTGTCTATGCATCTCTCTAGAAAATAAGGTTGGGGACTCTACGTATCCCTGGGGCAATTGAGTCCAAGTATACTGCTGACCTTTGTAGGTAAATGCAAACAAATACTGACTGTCAGGATGTACTGGAATAGAGAAAAAGGCTGATGAAATATCTATGACCGTAAAACATTGTGCGGTAGGTGGGATACAGCTCAAAATAGTAGCTGGGTTCGGTACAATTGGGAAAACGGGCAAAACAGCTTTGTTGACTTCACGCAAGTCCTGCACAAATCTGTAAGCTTGTTTGCCAGGTTTTTTTACCGGTAATATTGGGGTATTACATGGGCTTGTTGTGGGTACTATGATCCCTTGCTGTTCCAATGCAGAAATGACAGGGGCAATACCAGATACAGCCACAGCTGTCAAAGAGTACTGTGGCACTCACGGCAACCTTGTTCCTGGTTTTAGAGTTATTTTTGCAGGAGTAGCTGACGTCAGAAATCCATCATTGTCATAAGTAGTCCACAGGTGAGAAGGTAGGGAATGTACACACCTGTTTCTATCAAGATATGACTGAATACACATTGTCTGTAAAGTGATAGTTTCATCTAAGGCTGCCAAGGTACTATCCTGTTGATCTGAAGGTACTTGGAGATAAACTCCATCAGCTGTGCAAAATACGGCGGCCCCCATTTTGCAAAGCAAGTCTCTCCCTAATAGATTTAAAGGTGCTGAGGGTCCTACTAAAAATGCATGGTTATCTTGTAGAGGTCCCAAAGTTACTGGGACTGGAACAGTTTCGGAATACTCAGTAGGTATACCAGAGACACCCACTCCTCTAGTTATCTTGTTGGAGAGGGGAACATTCATTGCTGCTTTGCCAGCTAGCATGGATTTAATTGCTCCGGCATCAATCAAAAAGGGATATGGTTTATTTTTAACTAGTAACATAACATGTGGTCTATCCTGATCCACAGGAATAAAAGGGCACAACTGCTGTTGTTTCTGTTCAGGGAACCTTCATTGTGGTTGCTGCCGATTGGACGGAGTCCAATTAGAATTCTACTGATGCGACATATCGGTGGGTGGGGCAGGTTGTTCAGCTAAATATGGACATTCATTCCTCCAATGGCCTATTTGGCCACAGTTGAAACACTCTGTCTGATTACTATAATTCTGGGGAGGGTCCGACTGTGTTTCCTGCCAGTTTTGTCTATTTTGATTCCCTGCCCCTTGGCATCCACCCCTTCCTCTTCCTCATCCTCGTCCTCTACCTCACTGACCAGGTGGCTGGCCAAAAGCATTACACATTTGAGCTGAGAATTGAACCGGACAGCGTCTTACTGTGAGGCGACAATGCTACCGCAGCACCACCACCGCGGGTATTCGGGTATTTGTAATTTACTTAATTATTTTACCGAATATAATCCCTTGAAGGGCGGTTCCTTTAGTCGCTTACTATCTGCTACATCTAAATTACTTGCAGTATGTTGTAGTTCTTTTAACTGTTCTTTTAATTTTTGCTGATTATCTTTAAGACTACTAATTACCGAATCCTTTTTCCTTTCCTCTGACATCCAGTCACTGAAAGCTGCCCAACATAACCCTGGTATTTTTCTTCCCTTTTTTTCAATTTTCCCTGCAAATTTGTCAGGATATTTTTATTAAAACTACAATTTTCTGGGAAGGTGAGATCACCATCATTTTTAGTAAGGGCGATCCACTGATTTAAAAACATGCAACTGTCCTGGGACACACAAAAAAACATATAACCAGCTGGTGTACCTCTTACTGGCTCTTTTATTGTTCCCACACTCACTCCCATTGTCACGCAGAAAGCTATACTGTATTTTACAGGTTTAGCTAAGATGTTGTGTAAACGTCGTTTTTCCCGACTCTTGTATCGCCTTTCACTCTTATGTCGCCAGCGTTTTGTTTTAACCCACACTCATACTGCACAATCAATAGCAGAAAAGAAATGCATGCCACTTACCTTAAAACGACTGAATGAGAGAAATCATGTCATTTCTGCAGTTAAAAATACCAAATCTTTAAGGCAGACAGATGCAGAAAAATGAAAGAAACACTGCAAAAACAGAAAAATCTGTTGTGGGCCCTTTTATTAGCAGTATTTCGTTCAGTTCCTGACTGCTGCAGCTTGTTCTCAATTCAGATCCGAATCACGGCACCAATTAAGTTACACATTACCTTGAGAATGAAGACAAATACAGTTCTTTCTCTCTTTCCGTGGTATTTATTAACTACAGTACACATGTGTGGGAGCCTCATGGAAAAGCACCAGGGAGACTCCCAGAACAAAGGAATGCACATGCTTATATACTGTGAATATTGCTGATGGTACAAAAATATAAAATGAACCAATTAGATCGTTATACAAGACAATTAATCAATCAATGATTTACTCGTAAGCATAAAGTAGTTCACATCATTATATCTCTGGGCAGAGAAAGAAAATCGGATACACTTCTATATAAGGCACATTTCCTGCTTTCAAGCAGACACTTGTTTTTCAGTAATTTTCCACTACTCACAGTTCATTCAAAGTTCATAGTACACAGTACATCTTAATACATGCAGACTGTTACGTACTCAGTTCCTTCAAACACATGCTTTGGCTGTTCATATTCTACCCTGCCCATTAGGCATAAACATGCCGGTCGACTGTACGGCATCCGCGGCTTGTCCAGAATTTGCTTCATACTATTGGTGTGTTCCTCTTACAATCTGCACCTGTCTGGCTAATACCTGTGAACTGACACCATTAAATACAGACAAGTAACTGGGTTTTGGAACCCACATCCTTCAGCCGAGTCATGCTACTGCATGCCTATTATTCTATCATCTTTCTAAGGCTGTAAGTGGAATATGTGCTTTCTCTCCCTATCAGACCTCTCAAACGATTGGGGGCAAATATCAACTGAATCAGGGACAAGTCATGACAACATCAGGGACAATCAGGGACACATTTAAAATATTAGTGCTATTAACTTGAAACATTGACAGACTCAGAGCATATGAAATAATACACATTTTCTGAGGTAAAAGAAGTTTATAACACTTAATTATTGTCATTATTCATTATGTGTAATTCACCACCTTTCCTCCAAATGTCTCTAGTTTTAGGAGGGATTAAGAGGGACAGAGTTCAAATCTGAGTCAAATTCAGGGACGTTCCTGGAAATCAGGCAGAGCTGAGAGGTATGGTCCCTATTTGTTCCCCCAACGGTTTATGTCCTGTCCAGTGGATTTGTTCTTAGGGGTTGAGAGATATGGGCATAAACTCTGTCCATTTTTGAATATTACTTACATCCCTGGGGTGGTCCTAATATGACTGCGCCAGCCAACACCTGCATGCCTAGGCCCATAAATGCATACCCATAGTTCCCCCACCTGCCCCTCCTTTACAGCACTCATCCTTACTGTGGGTGCAGGTGGGGTATAAACACACCACTATACACTGCCCACTCTCCGTGTGTCGGGACACATGTCGTACGTTGTGTCGACCCATGGGTTATCAGGCTTGCACAACCTACTGGTTCATGTACGTCTACAGCCTGGTTTGATGAATTATTACAGGGACTGACTCTGATGATCAGTAATTTTTGGGGTGTCCCACAAGGGACATTGATGTCTTTGTTTCAAGATTAGACCTGGCAGGTCTCTCCCACTGGTTGTATCCTGCCGGTGGTCTGGGAAGCAGTGGTGTGTTTACTTTTATTGTGTGTCTGTATGTCTCACTGGTCTAGCTGGGGGTGGGTGGGTCGATGCTACGTGTTACACGTTTGTTGATTGGACCCCTCACCCCCATATGCACGGCCTGTGAACATATGCAATTTGTAACTGCTGTATCATATCCTAGCTATGTACATGTGTATATTTACAGACACACACACACACATATATATATATATATATATATATATATATATATATATATTATATATACATTACTACATACAGATATATCTGTATATGTATGCATACATGTATGTATTTATATATTGCTGTCTATATATATATGTAACGACATATGGGTCTATGGGTGTCTGCATATGTATATATCTATATGTGAGTATGTATATGTATTCTGTCTCTGTATGTATACATTTGTACTACGGAGAGGGAGAGGTATATATCTATGTCGCTATGGGTAGATATACACACACACCTCTACATATATACATCTACATCTGGTTATTCCGTTCCTTGCCATGTAGATTACACTTTGCTGCAGTGGGACTCATAGCAGGTGTGGCTGCTCGTTGGGTGACACCTCTGCCCAATGAACACTTTTGCTTTCATCCCTGGGGCTGTCCTTATAGACCCACATCAGCCAACACCTGCACACCTAGACCCATAACTAGCTACCCATAGTTCCCCCACCCGCACCTCTTCTATAGTACTCATACTTACTCTGGGTCATGGTCGGGTCTGCCCACTCTCCACTTCACGGGACCCATGTCATACACCATGTCTCGACCCATAGGTCATCAGGCTTTCCCATACTTGTATTCCGGGTATGTACACACCCCAGCCAAAATGGTCAGCGTATCACCTTCTTTTGGGTATATGCCAATTTTTGGGGCATCCCGCAAGGGACGCTCCTGTCTGTGTTCCAAAATTAGATTTCACGGGTGCACTGTGTACCCCCGGTTGTATCCTGCCTGTGGTATGGGGAGCAGTGGACTATTTACATTGTTTGCG
>NC_056748.1:36490762-36500762 GCF_019279795.1 Protopterus annectens
AATTCCTGATTGGACATGGCCTTGTACGTCAGGCACAGATCACCTCTGAGTAGGCGGTATGCTACTGAATAGTGTTGGAGTTTCTTTAGTCTGGCAGCATATGGCATATGTTGGAGACCCTTGATCCTCTTGGTGAGGTACTTTTGGGGTCTCTCTAGCTGTTGCAAGTGCCGGGTGAGGTACATACCAAATGGGGCATTGTACTCAATCATGGGCTGATAACGGAGGAGTACAGGGGCACAATGACCTCCTTTAATCTGGATGTGAATCCCTTCATGATAAGGTGGGCAAGGTAGAAAGTCTTTCTAACCACTTTGGCAACGTGGGTGTCAAATGAGAGGTCACTATCGACTTGGGTCCCCAGGTCTCTGATTACTTTTTCTGTACTCAGTGGGTTACCGCCTATGTGATAATTTGTGGGCACTTTGTTTTTCCCAAAGGGGATGACTATACATTTTTTGGCATTTAGTTTAAGGCCATGACTCCGGCACCAGTTGTCCATTTCAGTGAGGCCTTTCTGTAGGATGTATGTGTCAGCTGGTGTATCGACTATGGCGCCTAGTTTGCAGTCATCTGCGAACTTTTGTCAGCCACAACCCTCCCATGTTTGCTTTCACATCTGAGAAATAAATGCCGAACAAGAGGGGTCCCAGGACAGAGCCCTGTGGGACACCACTTGAAACTGGCTTTGAGTCTGACATGGCTCCAGTGATTTTGACTTTATGGGTTCTATCCTTTAGCCAGTTTGCCACCCATCTTGTGACATATGGATTTACATTTAAGCTGTTGAGCTTGTCTATGATGCCAGAGTGGGGTATTGTGTCGAAAGCTTTAGCCAAGTCCAGGTAGGCTGTATGGACTGCTTTGCCCTCATCAATGGCTCTAGTGACTGTTTCAAAAAAGTCAACCAGGTTTAAAAGGCAGGATCTGCCTTTTACAAAGCCGAACTGGGTGGGATCAAGTGTCTGTAAGTCCCCAATGTCTCTGTTTATTAGTTCCATAATGATTCTTTCCATAGCTTTGCAGACCAGGCTGGTTAAGCTTATGGGGCGGTAGTTACCAGGGTCAGTAGAGGTGCCTCCTTTGTGGAGTGGGACTACTGTTGCTATACGCCAGTTTTCAGGTACATATCCTGTAGTAAGGCTAAGGTTAAATAGCATTTTTATGTGCGGGTTTAGCTCCTCTTGGAGTTCACATAGCACACAACCCGGGATACCGTCAGGTCCCATTGATGCTGTGTTTTTAGCTTTGCTGAGGGCGGTTCTCATCTGGACATCTGAGATGACAGGGAGGTTACATTCAGCTGGGATAAGTATTTCTTCTTTTGGGGGTGAGGGAGGGGAGAAATTTGCACTGAACCTGTCTGCCAGAATGTTGGCAATATCTGTGGGTTCAGTGTATTTTTTGTCATTGTGAACTAACTCTGAACATATCTGAGGGTTTCCGCCCAGGTTTCTAACATAGCTGAAGAAGGCCTTGTGGTTATCTTTAGTGTCCATAGCGATTTTTCTCTCAAAGTTGGCCTTGGATGTTTTTATGAGAGAACGTAGCTTTCTACTTGTGCTGATCAGAGATGCCTTCTCTTTATGGGATTTGGTCTGTCGTGCAGTAGCTTCCTTCTTTTGTTATACAATTTGTTTATGGCTGGGGTCCACCAGACAGGATGCCTGCCCTTGGTGGAGAGGGTCTTGGTTTTATTTGGGATTGCATGATCCATGCATTCTTGGAGATGTCCGTAGAAAGCATTTGTGAAGGATTCTGCATTGTGGGATGTGGTTTCCACTGTCCCAGTGGGCTTAAAGGATACCATCTCAGTTTTAAGAAGTGTAAAGTTGGCTTTTGAGAAGTTTTTCACTGTAGTCTTTTGTGTTGGGGGTGGAGGTGGGATATGTATATCCAGGGTGATTAGTTTGTGGTCAGATCTCACTAGTGAAGGGTATACTTCAGGTGTGGAGCACTTTGTCCCCATGTTTGTGATGATCAGGTCTAGTATATTATCTCCCCTTGTGGGAGAGGTGACTAGCTGTTCCATTGTGTTTGAATTTATGAATTCCAGGAACCTTTGGGCTAGGGTGTTTGGGCTAGAATAATGCACCCAGTCTATGTTAGGGTAGTTGAAGTCTCCCAATATGATGGTGTTTGGTGAGACATTCATATCCTCCAATGTCTTCAGGAAGGCTGAGTGGGGTTCCTGAGATTGGGAGGGTGGTCTGTAACATGCTACCAGTTGTATAGCAGTTTTGCCTACGGTTAGTTGCAACTGGATGATCTCTGATGCTTCATGTGTTGCCACTAACCTGGAGGTGTGGGTGTCCTTGATGAATATGGACACTCCCCCTCCCTTTTTGGTTTGGCCCGAGTTTTGGGGCTGAAAAGCATGATACCAGGTATAGCCTGGTAGTGCTGGGGTGCTCTCAGGAGCCTTGAACCAGGTTTCAGTTACTGCACAGACATCGATGTCCTCCATACTGAGGAGTGCTTCGAGAGCCTGCATCTTGAGATTTAGACTTCTGGCATTGAGCAGCATTACCCTTAATTTTTTTCCATATTTGTTTTCTAAGGAGGTGGGTTTGTCTTTTGAGCCTTGCCTAAAAAAGCCACTATGGGGGAGGCAAGAGCCTTAGCCAATATCCGGAAGCCCAGTGGTGACAGATGCAAGCCGTCCCTTGCGAAGCAGTGTAGCTTGTCCAGCATGTCATCCCAAGCAGACAGACATTGGATCCCCCCTAGAATGACACCAGTATTTGAGCCAATTATTAAAGCTGGTCATCTTGTCTTTGTATTGTGGCATCATTCTTGGTGAAGGCAAGATGCTGCTCAGGGTCAGGGTCATACCAGCCTGGGCTACATAATCAGAGAGCTCCTCTATGTCTCTTTTCATGTAGTCCAGGGAGGTACGTCTCAGGTCATTCACGCCGGCATGGACAATGACGGAGTCATATTTGTACTTGCTTTGGAGTGACCTGAGTGCGTGTGTTATGTGGCGGATCCTAGCTCTCGATAAGCAGCTCACCGTTACCCACTTCTTGTTCAGCCTGGTAAGCGGAATGTCAGTGTGTCTGACTATAGAGTCACTTATTATTAGTGTATCAGGCATGGTGTTTGGCCTTAAGGGCTGTGATTGTTTGACACACTGATTTATTGAAGTATGTGATGCATGTGTTATGTTTTGAGGTGGTGGATTTTTGGGTGTCTGCTTTGGGAACCTCTGTTGTTTTGGTAAGTTTTTTCTTAGAGCCTCCGAGTATGTCTCTGTGTTTTTATGTGTTTGGTTTGCAGTTGTGGTAGGTCTATGTGGGACTGGGTTTGGTGTGTGTGTGGTTACCTTCTCCTCCTGTCTGATCTTGCCAGTCCTGAGTTGAGAGAGTTCAGCCTCCAGTTTGGCTATATAGTTGCATCTCTCACATGTATTTGTGTTTGTTGGGAGGAGGAGAGGGTTGTCTGTGTACATGAGACAATTGTAGCATTGTCTCAAGATTCCCAGATTAACCAGCTGAACTGGAGAGGATGCCAGCAATCTACCACTTGACATGCTAGAATATTATAAGGGAGTGCTGTGCCTTTAAGGGAAGTGGGTACTCACAGGGAAGGTAGGTGGATGTAGTGCTTACTTTAGTTAGCGAGTGCTTACTTAGAAGAGAGGTTTTGAGAACAAGTGCTAGGCTTATAATAAAGTGATTAGACTAGATTATTATAAGAGTAGAGCTTTTTTAAGGGAAAATTTGAAGAGCAGACTTGACGGAGCCAGAAAAATTTTAACCTTGTTTAACCACCGAGCAAAGCCGTGCAAACGCGGATTTTAAACAGGGAACTTCAAAAGAGCTAGAAATGGTCCAAAACAACCAATTACTACAAGCTCTTGTGCTGAGGTCACTCCTTCAGGGACAGATAGGCTGCTCAAGGCTCCCCACTCCCACTGGTGAGCAAAAAAACTTCCTTCTATCCAAGTAAGGCAATGGACACCACAGGAACTACACCACAGCCCAGAATACAGCAAAGCCTGTATACTGGTCTAAACTAGTCGAGGACAGGCGGGAAAACAAGGATATTTTTTTGTTTTTGAGATAGAAAGCACACAGAAATGCAGGAAACAGTAATAAATCAGTTACACAGGCTAGCACACTTTAGTGGGCAGCCTCAACAGTTAAATTAACAAACAAACAAACAACTTTCGACCAATTTTCGACTAAATGAAACTTTAAGTGCAGATAATATATAATGCAACAAACAGTTAAAAAAACAGTTTAAGCTTGTTCAAGGTAAGCAAGAGAAGGTATTTCAGGTAAAAAACAGCAAAAAATACTTAAATCAGGAAAGTAGTCACTTTTCTCAGTTCTCTGCTGCTAGGACCACTCTGCAGGACCACGAGGAGCTGTTGCTGAGTAGTATAGCCAGAAAAAAATGCTCAGAGGTGGATTTTAAACAGGGAACTTCAAAAGAGCTAGAAATGGTCCAAAACAACCAATTACTACAAGCTCTTGTACTGAGGTCACTCCTTCAGGGACAGGTAGGCTGCTCAAGGCTCCCCACTCCCACTGATGAGCAAAGAAACTTCCTTCTATCCAAGTAAGGCAATGGACACCACAGGAACTACACCACAGCCCAGAATACAGCAAAGCCTGTATACTGGTCTAAACTAGTCGAGGAGAGGCGGGACACTGAATTAATTGCTTACTATTAGAGGCGGGCTCTAATAGTAAGCATAGTAGGTTGTGCAACTGTGGGGGCATGTTTCCGCCTCCGTAGAGCACTTGAACATGCCCCCTGCACTCACACACGTTTCTTGTGTACATCGAGGGTGCAGCAGCGCACCCTCATAAATACTCATATGGCGCTGCTGCACCATCTGTAATGGGGAAGCTCAGCGCAAGGCTAAAACCATCCTTGCGTCAAGCTTCATGAATCCTGGGGAATATCTTTGCAGATGCAAGAAACCTAGCATTTTCATGACTTTCATCATTTTGTTTTTTTTTTCAGTCCTTTTTGCTTACAAAAAATGTTTATAGCTTATGTCAAGGGCATTAATCTAGACATTCGCTCTTACATAGCCAAGGGAAATTATTATTTTAATTCTACATATAATCAGTGCACTTTTACAACCTATCACCCATCCAGCAGTCAAAGATTGCAACAGTATATTAACTTAAACTTGCTTCTGTTCAGCCTTTCTAATTTTGTAGTATAGAGGCTATATTTCTTACAACTAAGAAAAGGCACTTGTTTACTTTAATATATTTAACATATACAGCAATCAATGAAAAGAATCCCCCACAATTAAAATACCTCTGGCTGCACCCTATACACAACATTTTTAGAATGTAACATGAAGTTTATAGGTCAGGTCATGAAATTTTTTTATACCAGTACTAATAAGAACAAAAATATGTTTACTTACAGTTACTTATTTTTCCTCATAGTGTCCTTCTAAACATTAATGGCATAAAGTGGGGTATATGTTTTAGATTCCACCCACAAGGTTAACAAAATCAACAACATTCTAGTCTTTCTCAGTCACTTTTTTTATTGAAAAGTTATATTCACAAATGTGATTAATGCTTTATCGTCTCTCATGTATTCACTAATTTCAGTGTTGCTGTTGTTGGTTCAAGTCTAAGGTGCTGAATACAGCAGCTTGAATCTCATATCTGACTTTCCAAATTTCCTGATTTCTGAGAAGAATTTGCTTCTCTTCTGCCTGGTGTACAGTGAATAATCCAAACTTTGCCAATTTTTAATACTCTTCCTTTTGCCACATTTATGTTAGGATAATGCAGATGTGTCTATCAACAGAGTGTTTGGTCAACATCTGTTTAGTCTATCAGTTTTGGACAACTAAACTGACAGTTGACAGATATGCAAGACTGCACAGTTCTAAGGGTTTGGGAATATTCTCTTTCCCCAGTTTTTTGCAACCTTATAGTTACTATATATAATTAGCAGGGGGTGTGGGGTGCAGTGGGGTTGCCCTCTTGCAAAAAAATTATGTTTTTATTTTTTTATAATTTTGTTTGCTTCAAGTTTTGCATGTGCCAAGGTTGTTTCTTAGTGCATGCATAGAAGCACATTGACATTCACATTTTCAATGTATTGCGGTTTCCATTTAGGATGTTGACAAACACGAATGTTGACAAAATCTAGTATAATCATATATATATATATATATATATATATATATATATATATATATGTATGTATGTGTGTGTGTGTGTGTGTGTGTGTGTGTGTGTGTGTGTGTATGATGTACCTTAAGTTGGTCATCCAACATGAATGTTGACAACTTGAAAGTAAACCATGCCATGTCAAAAATGGAAATATCACCTTCCTAGTATGCATGCACTGAGGAAGAACCTTGGTGCATGCAACTTTAAAACATAGTTTTTTAAATGTGCACCCCCACTAATTACATATAATCTAAATGCAAGATTGCATAATCCCTGGGGAAAAGGAATATTCCCCTACCTGGGGATTGTCAGTCTTGCACACTTGGCGACTATCTGTACTGTAGACCAGATATGGTCAATTAAACAGATATCAGCCAAAACTGTCTGCTGACCAAACCAACAGAACCCATATATATATATATATATATATATATATATATATATATATATATATATGTATATATATATATATATAAATAGATATAGTTATATATAAAATATTATTTTGTGCCTTTAATGTAATGCTGTATGGAGCAAGGGATAGGAATATTTTAACAGCATTTAGCTAGCTAACACATTTTTTATTTGATAATCAAGGGTGTATATAAGGAGGTTGCCTCAAAGCAGCAAGGCAGGAAGCTAGTTCCTTTCCTAGAGGAGCATCTAAAAGAAGACTAGGCTAGGCTTACGTAGGCCCTTGGGCCAATAGCCTAGTACCTACCTATGAACCTATGAATCTATAAGTGAGAAATGACAGCCCATTTGTGGCTAACCTGTGGATTATACTTGTAGAAGGACTTGTTTATAGAGTTGAAAGATGGCCATGGGAAAGGTCTAAAAACCTTAGACTTCACTTTTGCAAACTGCCTATGCAAACTGTAAAATTTAAGTGGATGTAATCCAAGGTACTGCTAAATTTCATCCGTAAAGCCAAGTGGGCTATGATTTTGATTTACTTTAATTTGTGAAAATAAATCAGTGTTTGTTATGAAGTCGTGTAACCAGTTTTCCTCAGGACTTAACCTTGTGGAGACTATAGGCAGTGGTCCAGAGACCTGCCAATGATTAAAACATCATAGTACATTTGCTGCCATGAGTAAAACCAAATGTTGAGCTACAAGTTCCCTACAGCACTATGATTACTGTGTTTCTGGAGTGATTACCTGATTGCAACCATGGACAAATTATTAGAAAAAGTTATGGAATTGCAGGTAGGGACTAATCAAAAGCTGGTGCAGCTAAGGTAACAAGCTAGTTGTGCCAGCCAGTGTGGCTTCCCACACCATGAATGTATTCTGGTGAAGAAACTAACCAGGAAAGGTAATTTGGAATCTTACATAGTGATATCTGGCCAACATACCAATACAAAAAAACTGAAGATTTCCTGATATCCCAATTAACAAGAGAAGCACGAAAACATACACAGACATGGAAGCAACTATGATAAACTTCAGCAAGAACTTTTAGTCATAGTTGGAACAAACCCTGAGGTAAAAGCAATAAACGTTTATATCTGGGTTTTAATCTAAATAAATTTTGTAAGTTCACAGGTTTACAAGTTAAATCATACTTTAAAGTTCTGCCTTGGACCTGACAGTAAGATTCATGTAAAAATTTTAGAAATCTTAACAACAGAGAGGTTTGAAAGAGCTTTACATAGTATATAACAAAATGTGTTATTACAAAGTGACCCCAATAAATCTGTTGATAGAATTTTAGTAGATTGCTTGCAGGTTAATGATACAGTGCTGAAAATGAATTGCATGCTTATAAGGCTCACACTGGTATACAAAATATAACTTCTGCAAAACAAAATGTAGCAAGTAACATTAATTTGTTAAAAATGGGGGAAGAGTCACACTGTTTAATTACTTTTATTTCATTTAGTATCTGTTAACTATGTAAGTTAATTGCTCCAAGGAACCTTTTCAGGCATGGCATTGCTGAGTTCTGTCTTACTAATTCTAAAGTGAATGATTCTTAATGAAATATGAAAACTGAAATTCATATTTTAACTTATGATGTTCCAACATCTAGGATAATTGATTCAGCTCTGTATCACTGTGTTACAGCCACACTAGTAGAATGCAATGTATTTTTTAGAACGAAGGGAAATTTACTCTTTGCTAGATTTTGGAAGCATAATTTCCTTTGCCAAAGGCCCCAATGCGTGTAAACATAAGATTAGTAACAACCAGAAAGTGGATACAATAGACCTTCATTGTGATAGAAAATTGTATCCCCTTAGATGTGTAGAAATTCAGACAACTGCTGACAAGCTGTTAAATCCCGTGGCTGTAACCCTGATTAAATGAATGATATAATATTATGAAAATATTTCCCAGATTTTAAAGCACTAATGTAAATGATACAGTGTGGCAGAATGAGCAACAGCTCAAAACATCCATTCAATACAATATATTGAGGGACAGCAGGGCAGTGACAAATAGAAATTCAGAATTAAAACCAAGTGAAAGGAATTGGCATAGAAACTACAAAGGAGTTAGAATTTGGTTGTGGTTAGAGAGTAAAAAGGATCATGTCTGTTAAACAGAAACATGCCCTACAGATAGAGCAACAGAAACCCAAAACTTTAAAAGATGTCAGTTTAGTAACTGAAGACGAACTAAGAAGACACTTTGAAGTAAACATCAGTTTGTGGCAAGAGTATACACAGAAATCTACAAGATGTGTTAGCAAAGAAACAGAGAAGATAAAACAGACAAAGAAAGGCATATGAGTGAGGATGTTCAGAATAAAGTGAGTACAAAAAGTTAGATAAGCAGGAGAATGCAGAGTTCTAGGCTTATTTTTGCTAGTGTTAAGCACAGAATTATACCGAAGGTGAACTCTAAGCAGCAGGAGTTTATGAGACAAGGAAAAAAGTAAAATCAATAACAAATTTTGTTCAGACATGCCCTTTGATATAAGAAAGCAGCATAGGAAGGAAAAATAGTAAAAAAGTGATATCCACATCCAATAAGATAAGAGGGATAGCAACATATATGAACACAGAGCACTCAAGAGGCCTATGCTAACATCAGAGAAAGTAAAGCAGAAGATGATTTTTGATTTGAACTACCCTTTGCAGGGGAAGGTGTAGAACAGTTTCAGTACCAGTGTTTTGGGGGGAAAAGTTATACCTTTCACTTCGAGACAAATTACTGAAGAAAGCAACCCTTGCTTAGTGGACTTGCAGATAAGCCACATAAATCTTAAAAATATGGAATAAAAATATGCTACTTTAAGGAGAGCAAGAGGAAATATAACCAAGGTTGTAGGTTTGAGTTAAAAGATGACCCCCTAAATACAGTAAGTAAAGAAAGGGAAGTAATTCTGCACCAGTTACTAGTGTCAAACATTATGGAGCAGTAATAATGAAGATAGTCTATAGTAACATATTAGGATATAATGTGGGGATGGACGAAACTAAGGCAAGGGTATTAACTAGATTTTACTGGCTAGACATAATGAAAGAGAACTTCTGTGTCTCTTATCCAAAATGTCAGAACCCTGCACCCCATCCTGGATATAAAAGTCCCTTATCCCAATACCTATCATAGATGTACCCATTGAATGTATTGTTATGGACATTACAGGGCCATTAATAAAATCTACCATATGGACTACACTACCAAATTTCCAGAAGCATTGCAATTACACAGAGTTATTGCTAAGGCTATAGCCAAGGAACTGTTACTGTTACTCTCCAGAATGGCTATCCCAAAGAAGATGCTTACTGAACAAGACACTACTTCTATGTTAAGGGTCTTAAATCAGTTGTGTCAGTGCTTTAAAATCAAACATCTGAAGGCATCAGTTCACCATCTGCAGACTGA
>NC_056748.1:36803262-36912976 GCF_019279795.1 Protopterus annectens
GATAGTACTAGAAACCTACTCAACATACAGTAGTCTCAGAGTTGTCATACTTAAATACTGAAAGAGAAAGGCTGTCAGATTTAGAAGTGGGCAATCATTTACATATAGGTGATCATAAAACTGTGTAGTTCACCATTAGCTGTAGCGATTAGACAATCCAAACTGAAGGTTTTGGACTTCAAGAAAGAAGATTTCAGCAAAAACATGGCAGCACCTCACAGCAAAAGGCATAATGGTGGTGTGAGACAGTAATAGGGCACATCCAAAACCTCATTCACAGAAACAATAAGCCATGACAAGAATATGCAGAAAAAAATGAACAAACTTATGTGGGCCTCAAATTATGTGGCATCAAAGGTTATTAGAAAACATATAACATTTAATAAATATAAAGAGACAGAAGAAGGAAGGCATAAACAATATTAAATAATTTCTAAAAACAGATCATTAAATACAGACAGTGACTGGCTAAAAGTTAAAATATAATTACCAGCATAAAAAGACAAGTTTGGATAACCAGATTAAGAAAACAAAACTGCCACAATTGCCAGTCAGTTGCAAAGCGCTAACATTGCTATAACAGATAAAATTAATGAACCTAGATTCCATTAATGGGATACACCTTAATGATCTCCAAAACTGTGCTTACTTACACCAGTAAAGGTAGAAAAAAAAATAATCAAACTGAAAAGTTTCACTGTGGTGTATACTATAAATCCACATTATCAGAGGCATCACCTGTGTACTTCATCTGGGTGCTGCATATGCACAGTAATTAATATAACCACACACACACACACACACACACACACACACACACACACACGTGTGCGTGTGTGTGTGTGTGTGTGTATATATATATATATATATATATATATATATATATATATATATATATATATATATATATATATATATATATATATATATATATGTACTTAGTACTCTGAAAATATTTCTAACCCCTGTTAGTAGTGGCAACACACCACATTACAAAACAGTGCAAAAAAGATAAAAAAAAATGTTTAAATGACTTGACTGTATACTAATAATCACAGCATGGTTGATAGTGAACTGAACAACTTGTAAAACTGACCCATGCATGTTTTGCAGTTGTAGCTAAACTGCAAACAACGTGGGAAAAATCCACCATCATCAATGCATGAATGATGTTTGTTGGTGTATATGACTATAACCAAAGGAAGAAGGAAAGGTAGCCAGAAAAACAAAGTTTCAAACCAAAGAAATATTAGTCATCCTAGTCACTAAGGAAGACAACATTTTACAGATGTGTAAGGAAACAAAGGAGAAGAGACAGCAAGACTTAAAAAGAATTGCGGGCTATCAGAAAAGGGCAATGGAAAGCAAGATACCAAGTTAATATTTTTGCTCAGTATTCTCAAAAAAGAGAAACAAGACTTACAGTAAGGAAGCCATATAATATGCTCAGGATAAGGGGGTGATTCCAAATCATTTTACAAAAAGAAGTTATGATAAACTTTAACAACAAAAGATGTATTTGACAGATTTCTTAGGTAACTGAAGGAAACAGTAATACCACTAAATGGTCTTTGCCACAAATTGTAGGAGGAAAGCAAGGCTCCTGAAAAGCAGAAATGATTATTCTTCACAGGAGAGGGAGCAGGACAGAGGCTGGAAACTATCATTTTATCAGTGCATTCACATTTATTGGAAAATGACATTGCTACTGAAGGAAACAAGTTTAGAATGTCTGGCAGCCAAGGATGTACAGAAAACAAGGCAGTAAGGAATCACAAGAAGATCATTCCAAAAAATCCAACAGAACTCTTTTGCTGGGTAACCTAGATATGAGATCAGAAGGAGGCTAAGGGTATGGCCCCTTAGTCTTTAGACTAAAACACTTAATTTTATTTATTTTTTTATTATTTTTTTATCTGACATAGTGCTATAGAACAGGACAGTGAATAAAGCAGGGAACTTAAATGAGGATCCTGGAGCAGTGGCGTGGTTAAAACAATGTGTTGGCAATATGACACAAAAGATTATGATAAATGCTAAATAGAGTGTAGTCCCTCTCAAAAGAAAGTATGTTAACAACTATGAAGGTCATTAGGTCAATCCTTTATAAACATTTTTCTTTGCAAGTGACATTCTGTAGAACGGAAAGTAAAATTTTGCTTTTTAGTTGAAACAACTAAGCGATGTGAAGAAAGGCTGACAGAAAACAGAATAGCTATCAGAAGTAGAAAACAAAACTCATTTTCCTTGTGTAAATATAGTGGGCTGGATTCAATAAAGCCTACACTGTGTACACTAAGCATTCATATGTATTCAATAAAATTTTTATCACTTTTTTTGTGCTTTCTAGTCACTCAGAAAGATTACATTAAGTGTACAGGTAGTCTACACTTTGTGGTAACCTGTATGAATCCCTGTCAATATTTAAAGCTGCAAGAATATCAGTAGGAAAACTAAGATTAGGAGGAAGAAGTTGTGCGTTATGTCTGTGTTATTTGTTCACTCAGAAAAGTATACACTTAGTGTACACTTAGTGTAGGCTTTATTGAATTTGGCCCGGTCTGTAAGAAATGATCTTAAGCACTGTGGACATTTCCAAAACTTTTATTGTAAGAAAATAGACCAGCAGATGCATACCATTACGCTGAATGCAGCAAATATAGAGCTTAGTTTGTACTAGAAGACATTTAAGCAGACTATAATAACTTAACATTAATAGTTTCGGAGAATGAAGTTAACAGTGGATAATTCAGGAACTTTAAATCACCTCAAGGTCATCATCAAAATCCAGGTAGGTACCATAGTTCAAAAAAGTTATACATAAATACAAAATTATATAAATTGAAGATACAAGATAGATGGTTCAGTGAAGACATGACATAACTTTATTTCATTGAAGAAGTAGTGAATAAATGAAACAAAAACTAATGTAGTAGTGCAGTCAAAAACAGTAAAAGAATTCCAGAAAGTTGTTGTTGTTTGTCTTTCAGCTTTTTCCCGGTAAGGGGTCGCTACAGCGGAACTCCGGTCCGCTAATGATTGGCAGTAGATTTTTACGAAACACCGAGGTGCCTGCTCGACGCCCAACCTTCAACGAAGGCACACCCATTTACGCAAGCATGTCTTTCGAACACTACCCAACCGCGTGGAGGACATGCAGACTTGAAAGTATAGGACAAAAATGATAAAATTCTCAGGAGAAGTGGGACAGCAAATGAAAACAACTGCTGATAAAAATCCAAAAACAAACTGATTAAAAGCTACAATATACTGACTATCTAAATATATTATATTTGCCCTTGCCCTTGTGGTCCAGGTCATGGCTGAAAATGGCCCATGAACTTTCTAACTTACTCAAATAACAAATGATAAACAAACAAAAAATTAAATAGCCACTACAATATATCCAACAGGTATGGAAATGAGCAGAGTAGGTGGGCCAAGCTGACTTTATGTGCCATCAGAAACTCTCCTTCTTTGATATAGTCATATTGCAACAATACTGCAATCTTCAAAACATACATTTCATATGAATCTTCAAAAAAAAAAAAAACATTAGGACAACAGCTTTACTGGAGTGCAAAGGGTATAGGTGATCATTGCTATGGTTACCGCAATGCTCAGAAATGGATTTTTTTTGGAGCTCTTTTTCTCTCCCTTACTTTATCCTACAGCCTGTACCTCTGTGCCCTATGTCCAGTGCCTGGTCTGCCATCTACTCCATACAAACCTGGATTAGCTCTGATTTTTCAGGCTGGGGCAAAAGTGGATCCTAAGGCATCCTGAGGGATCTGTCATTAACTATTCACTGTGGGGTCATCCCACTTATGAGCTACCCATTAACCCCCCTGAATTTGTTTGATCAAATTCCCAGTTGCTCCCTAAACTTAAAATCCCCCTGCATCCCTAACTCTAATCTCCTGATTATTCCCTAACCTTACATTAACTCTTGATTACTCCCGAAACCTAAAATCTTCCCTAAACTTAAAGTCCCCCTCCCTGTTTCCCTTTCCTGCTTACCAGTTCCATGACTAGACCTTCACAGCATGTGACCACAGAGGCAGCTGCATTGCTGAGCTCACATTCAAGTTCAAGCAGCTGCTCGGCCAGGTGGGCAGATGGAAAAGCAGCCACTCCAGACCATGGACATGTGTGCCTGGATTTCAAACACCTGGGGCTTGAGCGGCTATAAGGTTCCCCTGCCCAACAGTTTCCGAGATGCTACATGAGCACAGCCTCAAGGAATGGCAGAGAAAAAAGCACAGGCTTCACATGAATAATGTATGACTCATAGGAGACATTTTTTTCCATACTCTCTTGAGTAAATTCAGTTCATCTGTTTCCAGCAGCACCAAATAACATTTCAATAGACAAAGTAAGTACACAAACTACAGTCCATTCACTTCCACACATATCCAAACAAAAGTATACTACACTAAACTTTTATACAGGAACAATACTCCAAGGTCCAGTGTTACTGACAAAAGGGCACAACCATACTTGGGATGAATGATGTCACATTGAAATGTTAGCTGTCTCAGTCCCAAGCATGTCTCAGTACATGTCCTGATGAAAAGGACTTAGAAATGTTGGTTGTACTAGAAATGTTGGGCTGTAACAATACAACCACATTTTTCTTTATGTTATTATATGGTCTCCTCATCCAGCTGTGAAGCTGAAAACTTGAGGATGAAATGCTACTCAAAGTAACTTCTTGGGAAATAAAAGAATGTTTTCTCATCGATTCAATTTCTGTAAGAACCCAGCTTGTAGAAGGTGCAATGAAAGACTAAAAGGTTACATGCAGCAGAATAACTTTTACAGACAGTAAGTTACTTGCACTTCTGCATGATATTCGAAGGACATAAGGATGACTAACAGAGACTTATCAACAAGTCAGATAACAGCATGGAGAGGAGAGGGAGCAAATGTGAATTCTCAGCTGAATAGGGACATTCAGTATTAAGCTGCAATGCAAGTTAGCTAAACCTGGTAGGTGTCCTCTTAAAACAGATTTTATTGGACAAAACGACTTTTCAATATCCACTTATCTCTATGGTAGTGCAAGGCAGGAAAAGCTAAAATATGTTTTTGGTTGCCATATGATGTGTAATATAAGTGGACATGATGGATCATCTGATTGCTTCTCCTGTTACCAGAAAAACTTGGATGTTAAGTGAGCAAGATTTAGTAATTCTTGTTAAAGTGACTATCTTTAGATTTTTCAAAACTCAATGACAAATTCCTTTGAGATGTTGACAGTAAAACACCAGCAAACTGAAGATTATAAGGGAAGAAGACCTACTATGTTAGAGGAAAAGTAATATAAATTATGAAAACGTAAACATGTTCAGACCTTAATTTAAAAATACACATTTAAGAAATGTCTGCTGTGCAAGTAAAGTTTAAGAAAATTACATGTATTACATGTTCTAATAAACATGCAATTTTGGATATCTAAATAAATGTCAAATTAACTGCATTTAACTTTATTAACGTAGTAAAAAAAGAAGTTATGTACTTACTATAACGTTCCATGTGAGTAGTTCCTCTCCCTTTCATTCTTACTGATGGGTTCGAAGACGATCCCTTGGCTCTGAGTCGGCCAACTAGAAAGCTCGAGGCCAAGTCCCTATCCCATGGTGCACCTAGAGTTACCTCAGATCTTGTTTGCTGTGTATAATAATGCCATATGTCATTCTATAACTCCATAATAGAGAAAGTATAGAAGGGTTTAGTGACCAGGAAGGATCTAGCATCTTGGTCTTCTGAAAGCCCAGGAGGGGGTAGGAGGGAGGGACGTAAAAATGAAGGCAAGATGAACAACTCACATGGAACGTTATGGTAAGTACATAACTTCTTTATGTGAAGTTGTTCTATCTCGCCTTTCATTCTTACTGATGGGTAGCATTCCAAGCACCATCTACCTCGGGTGGCTCACGGGAGTATATTTTTCAGGACCGTCAATCCAAAAGAGGCCCTGTCAACTTTGTAATGAGTGATAAAGGCATGAGGTTTCGACCAAGTGACTACTTGCCAAATATTATCAATAGGAAGTCTGTCAGAAAAAGCAGAAGATGTAGAAACTGCTCTGGTTGAGTGAGCTTTAACTTTATGCTGTAAGGGCATATTGGCAGCTGAATAAGCAAAGGTGATACAATCAGATAACCATTTAGAGAGAGTTGTTTTAGCCACTGGCATAACCTTCCTAGAGTCTGAAAAGGAAAGAAAAAGCTGGTTTGATTTCCTGAAATTAGAAGTTATGTACCTACCATAACGTTCCATGTTAGTTGTCTTCTCTCGCCTTCTTTCTTGCTGGATGGGGTTCGGAGCTGATCCTCGGCTCCGACTCGGCACTTGCTTTAGCTCGAGAACTCCTTTTACCAGCTCGAGGCAACCCTATATCCCATGATGCAAGGCGGAACTACCTCAGATCTCGTTTGGCAGCTAACCAACCCTGCTAAAGGTTATCCTAACAAAATTAGGAACAAAATTTCCTAAAAGAAGTCCTCATAACAAAGATCCAGAGGAAACAAACTATTAGGAACTCTTCAAGATCTGTCCAGGCCAGGGGGAAGGAGGGAGGACGAAGAAAGAAGGCGAGAAGACAACTAACATGGAACGCGTTATGGTAGGTACATAACTTCTAAATGTTAAGTTGTCAATCTCGCCTTCATTCTTGCTGGATGGGACCGCGTCCCTAGCACCTGTATCCCGGGTGGCTCAATGGAACAGACTCTTGAGAACTGTGGAACCAAAACTGGCCCTATCTCTGGAGGCCAAATCCAACTTGTAATGAGAAACAAAGGTATGAGGCGTGGCCCAAGTAGCTGCTGCACAAATGGTATCAATGGGAAGTCTATCCTGAAAGGCTGCAGAAGTGGATAGACTCCTGGTGGAGTGTGCTTTTGGCTTAGAAGATAGTTGTTTGCCTCTGAGAGAGTACACATAGGAAATGGTGGAAGTTAACCATCTGGATAAGGTCACTTTAGAAACTGGAAGACCTAACCTGTTTTCTGCATAAGAGACAAACAATTGGTCCGATTTTCTGATTTGTTTAGTCCTATGCAAGTAGTACCTGAGCTGACGATGGACATCCAAAAAATGCAATTTCTGTTCAGCTCTGTCAGAATAGTTAGGGAAAAAGACTGGTAGATCTATAGATTGGTTAATATTGGTTTGAGATACAACCTTGGGGAGAAAAGAAGGGTTAGTTCTTAACGATACCCTGTCCTTATGAAAAACCAAATAAGGTGAACGAATACAGAGAGCTTGAATCTCGGAAACCCTTCTTGCAGAAGTGACAGCCAGTAAAAATATAGTTTTCCACGTCAATAACTTCAAAGAACATGAAGCAGATGGTTCGAAGGGAGGTAGAATCAAGGATGCCAACATTAAGTTTAGATCCCATTGCGGAGGAGGATGCTTTATAGGTGGCTTTAGGAGAAAAACTCCTCTCAAAAAGGCCTTGCATAATCTATGAGACATGATGTTATTGTCATGCAAGCCAACATGATACTTGGAAATAGCAGCCAGTTGTACTTTGACTGTAGATGACGAGGATCCTGAATGAAAAACCTCCGCTAGGAAATCTAAAACAGAATGTACGGGAGCAGTAAAAGGATCAATATTTCTGGAGTTTGCCCAAATCGAAAACCGTCGCCACTTGCTAGCATAAACAGTCCTAGTGGACGACTTCAAAGAAGACACTATAATGTCTCTGACAGAGTCAGAAATCATTGGTAGCCTGGCTAAGGAAGGAAGTGGAGCAACCAAGCAGTGAGTTGAGAGAATGAATGGCCCGGTGCTGCTGACCCGACTGGTGGATCAAGAGATCCGGAACTGGGTCCAGATGCCAGGGCTGCACCAGAAGGTGACGATGCAGAGACGGAAACCAAATTTGTCGAGGCCAATATGGAGCAATGAGGATCAATTTGGCTCTCAAAACGGTGGCTTTCTGAATGACTTGTGGAATCAATGGAAAGGGAGGAAAAGCATAAAGAAGTCCCCGAGGCCAATTCTGGGTTAGAGAGTCTCTCAGGGGTTGGCCTGGAAGGGGAAATAGAGTGAAATAGTCTGGGCACTTGTTGTTTTGAGGGGTAGCGAAAAGATCGCAACAAGGAGTGCCCCATTTCAGAAAAATCTGATCCACTACAGATTGATTGAGAGACCACTCGTGAGGCATCAGAATAGATCTGCTTAGCCTGTCCGCCAATAGGTTGGACCTGCCGGGGATGTGCGTTGCTATCAGAAACCGCTGAGAAGAGATCGCCCATTGCCAAAGTCTGAGAGCTTCTCGACATAAGGGATAGGACCTGGTTCCGCCCTGTTTGTTGATGTACCAGACCACGGACATGTTGTCCGTCTGTACTGCAATAGTCCCGTGGGAAGAAAGTCGCCGAGGGCTTGCAACGCGTTAAAAGCACTGCTCTCATCTCCAGGACATTTATGTGCAGATGGTATTCTATGGGTTGCCACGTCCCGTGGACCATCCTGCCCTGATAATGCCCCCCCCCACCCGATCAGAGAGGCATCCGTGGTGACTGTGGCAACTGGAGGAGGGGAACAAAGGGTCGGCCCTGATGAAGAAGGGGGGAAGATATCCACCAGCCCAGATGAGCCCTGCAAGATTGTGTCACTAAGATCTCATGTCTCATCGGAAGATCGTGATACGACCACTGTGTGAAAAGCATCCACTGCAGGAGACGCATGTGAAAGCGAGCCAGTGGTAGAAGAACAATGGCCGCAGCCATTAGACCTAGAACTTTCAGGACAAACCTGGCTTTGATCTTTTTGCTTTGCAACAGAAGCCGAACAAATTTTTGGATGTCCAGAATTCTTTGATCTGTTAGTCTGGCTAACATATTGACGGTATTTAACTCTGCGCCTATAAAGGTGATAGATTGGCAAGGCAGCAGAGAAGATTTTACGAAATTTACTGAAATTCCCAGATTCTTGCAAAGCTGTAGGGTGTAGTCTCTGGACTGAAGAAGCTGACACTTGGTGGTGGTGGAGAGGAGCCAGTCGTCCAAATAAGGAAACACCTGGAATCCTAGACGTCTCAGGTGAGCTGTGACCACTGCCATGCATTTGGTAAACACTCTGGGGGCTGAAGTGAGACCAAAGGGCAGGGCTCTGAATTGGTAATGACTGGTCCCTAGCGAAAGCGGAGAAACCTCCTGGAGCCTGTGAATCTTTATGTGATAGTACACATCCTGAAGGTCTATAGAGCACATCCAGTTGTCCTTGCCCAGAAAGGGCAGAATGGACTGAAGCGTGACCATCCGGAATCTTGCCTTTTTGACAAATCTGTTCAGATTGCTGAGGTCTAATATTGGTCTCCACTCTCCCGTCCTTTTGGGGACCAAAAGAATCTTGAGTAGACGCCGGATCCTACTTGGTCTGCCGGCACTGTCTGGATGGCTCTTTTTCTAGGAGTTTTGAAACCTCCTGTTTTGCCAAATCCCTTTGACCGGGTGAGATGTCTGGAAGGGATTGTAGAGGTGGAAACCTTTCGAAGGGGATTTTGTAACCCTCGGATATAATAGACTGTACCCACTTCTCTTGGGATAGGGATTGCCAGGCTACTGGGTACAGTGAAATCCTTCCCGACTGCCTCCAAGGGTGGACAGTCGGGCAACACCTCAGGGATGCTGAAAGGGCTTCTCAGGAAGAGACTCCCTGTTGCCCTGGTTCTGAGGACCCCCCCCTGCCTCTAGGGCGGCGTCTATTATTGTTACCCCCTCTGCCTCTGGAGTAAACTGACCACGTGTGTCCGGTGTAGCTCCTTGGGCTTTACGGAACCACATCTTCCCCCCTTTCTGACCTTTGGGATATGGTCTAGAAGGAGCGGAAAACTGGACTCCAACGGCAGAAAGAGTCTTACCGTCCTGCTCACACCTGGTCAAGGTATCCTTCACTTGAGGTCCGAACAAAGCCGAACCATCAAAGGGGGTATTAGTGAAGGACGCCTTAAAGGGGTCCGCAAAATTACACAGCCGCATCCAGGCTTGGCGTCTAAGAGCAACTCCTGTGCCTGCGGTCCTACTCGCTCCATCAGCCGCATAAGATATGAGCCGCATAGAGGAGTTAGATATGGAATTCAGGATAGTAAGCTGTGAGGCAATCTTTTCCTGAGCCCCAGCAGCAGAAGGATCCTGTACTACTTCACCCAGTTCTTTGAGAATATCTCGTTGAAGCCTGGTGAAGTGACAAAGGTAATTCAGCGAACGCATAGCAAAGGTCGCTGAAGAAAACATCCGCTTTCCATACCTGTCCATGGTCCTAGAATCCTTGTTAGGAGGATGGACAGGTACTGAAGGATCCGCCAGTTCCTTCTTAGTGGCCGCCACCACCATAGCATCCACAGAGACACCTTTGGAAAGGAACTGTTTATCCGACGGGCTGTAATGAACTTGGATGGTCTTCTGGGGACAGGTTCCACAGAATCTGGAGCCGGCCACGCCTTCCGAGCCACTACCTGCATGAGTGGGTCGAAAGGCAGAGACACCCAGGAGGTGGAGGGTCGGGATCCAAAAGCCTCCAGGTATACCGACTCATCCTCGGAGGGGTCAATGGAGGGCCAATTCCCCCTCTGTTTGAGGAGCTCAAGGATGTCTGAAAAGGAGACATCCTCAGAGGGGACCGTGGGAACCCTCCGACTCATCTAAGTCGGTATCAGATGTAGTAGACTCAGGGGAGTCTGTGTGTTTCCTCTTACACGTCCTCTTCCGAGGGGGTTCCCCTGCAGGGTCAGGAGAAACCTCAGAAGAGGAGGAAATTCCCAGTGGGGAAACCTGGGGCGATGGATCCCTGGGCCTGAGAGCAAGAGGCTGGCAAGAGGCATCTGCAGGCACTGATGAGGGAGGAGCTAGAGGGATAGACCGCTGACCAGGCTCAGAGGCCAGGACACTCCTCATCACCTCAAAGGCTCCTCTCCCCGGGAGACCGGAACATACCCGCTCCGAAGAAACAGGAATGGTCGGCTCCAAGGAGAGAGAGTGCTCCGAGGCCGATGTCGGCGCCGAGCTTACCAAAGCCGAGGCCCCGAGAGGGAGAGCGGGGTCGGACAAGGGTCCGATGCCACTAGCCCCCTCGGAGCCGACAGTGGAAACCCGATGACCGGATCCCTCCAAGGAAGGTCTCAAGGAGGAGATCGGAGCCGAGGACAACGGAGCCGAAGGATGTATCGGCTCCGGCATCGAAACAGTCGCTGTCCCAAGAAGCTCCGGCTCCGAACTCTGGTGTGGAGTCGGAGGAGGAAGTTCAAGAATTGGGGCTATAGCCGAAGTCTGTTGAGACGGGCTATGGAGCATTTGGGCCAGTACCTGAGACTTCAACAGCCTGCTTACCACCCTCTCAAGTCGTGGTCAGACAGCCTGGAAGATCTCGAAGATCGGCTCCGATGGCTCCGTTCCGACAAAACAGGAGATCCCGGAGCCGAGTGGATACTCATAATAGAGGGGGACTAAGATCTCTTACGGGTCGAAGCCATCGGAGCCGAAGTCCCTAGAACTCCAGATGGAGCCGAGGATTTCTCGGCTCCGATGCTGGATAAAGTGTCGGCTCCAGCCGGAGCCGACAAGGTCACAGTAGTCAGGGTATCGGAGCCGGCCGGCACCGAACCCACTACTCGAATAGAAGATGTATCGACTCCAGCCGGAGCCGATATCGGCTCCGACGGAGCCGGAGCCACCGGAGGAGGCTTGGACACTGTAGCCTGAACCTTCGGTGGCTTAAGAGGTTTTCCTGACCCTGATTTAGGAGGAGAACCTACCGGTTTAAGTAAACCTCGGAGGATAAGTTTGTTCCTCCTTTCCTGCAGGACTCTCTGGCTAAAAGCATGACACAACGCACAGGAGTCCTGCAGGTGCAAAGGCCCCAGGCAATAACACAAGAAGTGTGACCATCTGTCAGAGACATTTTCTGACAGCACTGGTCACACTTCTTGAAGCCTGAGACCTTGCCTTCTTTAGACATCCTAGGAGGATAGAACACGAACAGTCCCAACAAACACACAAATTAATCCCTTACACAGACACACAGGAAGGGATAACAGAAGGGGACTAGGCCTGACTAAACTACTTTATATAAAAACTTATAAAAGTTTATAAAAGGATTGAAAAATAGGGAATAGGGTGGGCTGCAACTAATTACAGACTACACTAACACTAACAGGTAAAAGTAAACCCCTAACTACACTTTTTCTTATTTTACTAAGAAAAACTTACCTCAGCTGGCAAAGGAGACCTCTTTCGCTAAGCGGCAAACGAGATCTGAGGTAGTTCCGCCTTGCATCATGGGATATAGGGTTGCCTCGAGCTGGTAAAAGGAGTTCTCGAGCTAAAGCAAGTGCCGAGTCGGAGCCGCCCATCCAGCAAGAATGAAGGCGAGATTGACAACTTAACATTCTTTTTTTCTATCCAAATAAAATCTGAGCTGTCTGAGCCTAAATTACGTTTGTGCAGCATGTACTCTAGATTGTTAGAGTGATTGGGGAAGAAAACTGGCAAATCAGTAATTTGGTTGAGATTAGTTTCAGTGCAAACCTTAGGCAAAAAGGAGGGGTTTGTTCGAAGTGAGACTGTCAGCATGGAAAATCAAGTAAGAAGATTTAATGGACAAGGCCTGAAGCTCTGACACTCTCTGGGCAGAAGTAATAGCCACTAAAAAGATAGCTTTCCATGACAAAAATTTGAGGTCACATAAAGAAGCTGGTTCAAATGGAGGAAGAATAATGCAGGAAAGCATAAAATTTAGATTCCATGGGGAATAGGGAGATTTTACAGGTGGTCTAATATGGAAGGTCCTTTTGAGAAAGGCTTTGGATAATTTGTGTGACATAATATTCAATCCTTCAAATCCCAGATTAAAATTAGAAATGGCAGCAAGTTGAACACAGACTGTTACTGCTGCAGATCCTTTATTGAATATCATGGTCAAGAATTCTAGTATAGAGGCCATAGGGGCTTGGTAAGGATCAATATTGTTTTCAGAGGCCCATACAGAAAATGTTTTCCATTTGCTCAGGTATAGCTTCCTCATAGAGGATTTATGAGAGGATAAGAGAATTTGCTTCATCTCCTTGGAAAGGTGATGGAACCTAGCTATGATGGGAACTGGAGCAGCCAAGCTGTCAGCTTCAGGGACTGCAGGGAGGGATGAAGTTCCCCCGACAAGTGCATCAGAAGGTCCGGAATTGGGTCCAGAATCCAGGGCTCCTCCAAAAGATGAAGTCGAAGGAAGGGGAACCAAATCTGATTGAGGCCAATGAGGAGCTATTAAAATGATGGTCCTTCCCAAGGCTTTTGCTTTCTATAATACCTTGGGTATCAACGGGACTGGTGGGAATGCATAGAGGAGATCCGGGGGCCAATCGTGAATGAGTGCATCCCTTGAGGATTCGGAGGGGGAATCAGGGCAAAGTAGCTTCTGCATTTTGTGTTCATGTGACTGGCAAAAAGGTCGCAGCAAGACTGGCCCCACCTGTGGAATATCCTGTCTGCTATTTCTGTCTTAAGGGACCACTCGTGGTGCAACAAAATTGCTCTGCTCAGCTTGTCTGCTATCACATTGGATTTCTCCGGGATGCGCATTACTAACAGAAAGCGCTGGGTGGATATCGCACATTGCCATACTCTTAGGGCCTCGCAACAAAGGGGATACGACCTGGTTCCTCCTTGTTTGTTCAAGTACCAGACTACTGACATGTTGCCCATCTGAATTGCAATTGTACCCAGAGGAAGAGAGTCCTGGAAGTACTGCAATGCCAAAAGCACTGCTCTCATCTCTAAGACATGGATATGCAGGTGTGTCTCTTGATCAGTCCATGTACCTTGGGCTGTTCTTCCCTGAAAATGCCCCCCCCCCCACTCTATCAGGGAAGCGTCCGTGATCACTGTGGCCGTTGGTGGGGGTAAAACAAATGGACGCCATATCATAACATGAAGTGAGGTCAACCACCACTGAAGATCCTTTTTGCAGGAGTTTGTGACCATTATCAGATAAGACATCGGGGGCTCTTGGTAAGACCATTGAGTGAACAACAGCCATTGCAGTATCTGCATGTGCATATGACCCAATAGTATGATCAAAATTGCTGCTGCCATCATACCTAACAATTTTAAGACTTTTGATGCTGGAGCCTTGTTTTTGGATATTAGAATGCAGACCTGCTGACGGAGTAGTAAGACTCTTTCTACTGGAAGTCTTAGCATGGTGGTGGTGTCCAGTTCTGCTCCAATAAAGATGATATACTGTGATGGCAACAAGGCAGATTTTTCTGAGTTTATTGTAATGCCCAGCTGGTTGCAGAGTGACAGAGTAAACTCCCTGGCCTGAATGAGTTGATGCCTGTTGATGGCGGTGAGGAGCCAATCATCTAGGTATGGAAATACCTGAAATTCTAAACGTCTCAGGTGAGCCGTGACCACTGCCATGCATTTGGTGAACACTCTGGGGACTATAGTGAGACCAAAGGGCAGGGCTCGAAACTGGCAATGATTGGCTCCCAGCCAGAAGAGCAGAAGATCCCTGGATGGCCTGGCCATTTTTATGTGGTAGTACACATCCTGGAGATCTATCGAACACATCCAATTGTCTTTCCCTAAGAAGAGAAGTATCGACTGAAGCGTGACCATCCGAAACTTCTTTTTCTTGATAGATCTGTTTAGTCTGCTGAGGTTCAATATAGGTCTCCAGTCCCCTGGCTTTTTTGGAACTAAAAAGAATCTTGAGTAAGTTCCGGATCCTGTCTGGTCTGCTGGGACTGGTTGGACAACTCTTTTTCTTAGCAATGTCTGGACCTCTACTGTTGCTTGTTCCCTGTAACTGGGTGGATCGTCCGGGATTTTTCTTGTCGGTGGAGGGGTTGTGGAGAATGGGATGAAATATAATTTGGAAATGATACTTTGTACCCAGCTGTTGTTTGTTATGTTTGGCGTCTAGGTTCAAAGATAAGTGACCTCGGACTGCCTCCAGAGCAGGGCAGTTGGGCCTCCTTTCAGGAGCTTTGGTAGGGCTTCCCAAAGAAGTGATCTCTGTCACCCTGGTTTTGCGGACCCCCTCTGCTGCGAGGGCAGCTTCTTCCATTATTGCCCCCTCCTCTGCCCCTGGAGGGAGATTCACCACGTGTGTACTGAAAGGCTCCTTAGGCTTTTTGAACCACATTTTCCCTCCCCTTTGACCCTTGGAGTAGGGTCTGGTAGGGGTGGAAAAACAGACTCCGACGGCAGACAGAGTCTTTCCCTCCTGCTCACACCTGGTCAAAGTTTCCTTAACTTTGGGCCCAAAAAGGGACGAGCCATCAAAAGGGGTATTCACAAAGGATGACTTGAAGGGCTCCACGAAGGAACACAAGCACATCCAGGAGTGTCTCCTAAGAGCAACTCCTGTACCCGCTGCCCTGGTCATTCCATCAGCTGCATATGAAATGAGGTGCATGGACGAGTTAACAATGGAGTTGAGGGTAGCCAGCTGGGAGGCAACTTTGTCTGTAGCTCCAGCAGATACTGTACCCTGAAGATATCTCCCAGCTCTTCAAGGAGATCTCTTTGTAGTCTCATGAAATGAGCTAAATAGTTACATGAACGGAGTGCAAAAGTCACTGAACTAAACATGCGCTTCCCATATCTATCCACGATCCTGGAGTCTCTGTTAGGAGGATGGATAGACGAGGAAGTTTCAAACATTTCTTTTTGGTGGCTGCCGCCACCACCATGGCATCAACTTACACACCTTTAGTCAAGAAGGATTTATCTTGGGGGGCAGATATGAACTTATTAGTCCTCCTAGGGACAGGCTCCATGGGGTCCGGAGACTCCCATGCCCTTCATGAGACCAGCTGCATAAGCTCATCAAAGGGTGGAGACACCCAAGAGGTGGAGGGCTGAGACCCAAAAGCCTTCATGAGAACCAACTCGTCTTTAGTAGGGTTTATGGACTGCCAGTCACCCCTCTGCCTAAGGATTTCAAGTATCTCTGCAAATGAGATATCCTCAGAGGGGGACCATGGGGACCCTTCTTATTCATCCAAGTCAGTATCAGATGTCAGAGATCTCTGAGGGACATCTAAATGTTTCCTCTTACAAACTCTCTTCCTGGGAACCTCATTAGTGGGAGCTTCTGGTGAGGTCTCGGAAGAGCATGGGCCACCCAGTGGGGCTTCCTGTGGCTCTGGGTCTCTGTGCTTTGCCAGGATCTGTGAGGCACAAGCAGACACAGGCGCTTTAGGGGATGAAGAAGACAGACCTAAGGCTGAGGATGTCTTAGGAGACATAACTGTACTTATGGCTTCGAAAGCACCTCTGCTCTGATGCGAAGGGATTGACGGATCTGAGGAAACAGTTGATACCCCTGGCAACAGGACAGTGGGCTCCAAGCCCAAGGTAGAAGCCAAGCTCATCCGAGCCAAGGCCCCAAGAGGCAGAGTCAGAAATGACAAGTCGGTTTGACTATCCTTCCCGGACCCGACCAGAGAGTATCGGCTCCTATAGTCCTCGATCAGCACTGAGGATGTCAGAGTGAACAGAGCAGAAGACATTGGAACAGGCATCGGCTCCGAAGGCTCCACAATCATCAAGTCTGACTCCGAAGGACTGGTATGGCTCGGAGGAGGAAGAGTTATAGCTGGCATAAGGGTCTTCGGCTCCGAAGTCCCCTGGGATGGAGCCGATAATTTTGCAAAGGCCAGTGCCTGTAAAAGCTTCTGCACCACCCGATCCACATCCAAATTTGAAAGGCTAACAGAAGACTGAGATGAATGGATCGATGGTACCGACTGAAGTAGAGGAGATTTTGGAATTTCGGATACCGGTTCCAAAACCGGGGACCGGCTCCGAAAAGAAAAGACAGTCGGCTCCGAGACCTGTGGAGCCGATGTCACAGACTTTTTTGACTTTTTTGAATCCACAGAAGTCTTGGTGGATTTTGAGGACTTACTAGATCCATCCTGGTCACTCAAAGCCTCCTGGAAAGAAGGTTTCAACAAACCCCTGTCAATACGTTTCCTCTTTCTCTCTTGGAGAACCCGAGAGGAAAAAGAATGGCATATGGTTTCTTCTAACTGCAAGGTACCTAAGCAGTAGGATAACTGGTGCCAGAGCCATGGCCTAAAGTTAAATGCCAAGAAATGCATAGTCATACCCTTCGGGAAAAACAAGGTTACCCCTAGCTACCATATAGGTGGCAATCCACTGAGCACAGAAGAAGTCATCAGGGATCTGGGGACCCAGGTTGACAGTAGCCTTTCATTTGACACTCATGTTGCTAAAGTAGTTAGGAAAACCTTCTACATTGCCCACCTGATCATGAAGGGATTCACATCTAGATCAAGGGAGGTCATCGTCCCCCTGTACTCATCACTCATTAGACCTATGATTGAGTACAATGCCCCATTCAGAATGTATCTGACCCGACACCTGCAGCAGCTGGAAAGGCCCCAAAATTCCTCACCAAAAGGATAAAGGGTCTCAAAAATATGTCTTATGCTGCCCGACTGAAAGAACTCCAGCTCTATTCAGTCTCATACCGCTTGCTCAGAGGTGACCTGTGCCTGACATATAAGGCCATGTCAAACCCTGATTTGATGAATATGCTTCACCTCAAAAAATCTAGATCCCTCAGAACCACAAGGGTGGGAGACTTAAACCTTGACACGGTTATTAATAGAACATGCTGGAGGGACAGATTCATCACCCAGAGACTCCCTATGCTGTGGAACAAAATCCCGGTACATGTGAGGCAGAGCACCTCGCTGGCCTTGTTCAAGAGGAATCTTGACCAATGGATGGGGGATCGCAGATATACCCCAGGGATTACTTCAGTGTCACTGCTTGACAGAGGCACAGCAAAATAATAGGCATAGTTTTATTCAAACTAAAGGGGTGGCGAAAGCCAAATAACTATGGGCTAGGCTTATAAATGCCCTTGGGCAGATAGCCTAGTATGAACCTATGAACCTATGAACCTATGAACAATTGACATGGCAGTCAGCAACAGACATCTTCTGCCCACATTTAGGGCATTTTTTAAACCCTGACATAGGGTGTTTGTCCTTGTCATCAGCCATGACTATACAGGGACACACCCAACAACAACAAATATAAATTAGCCTTCTAATAAAAAAAAGAGGCTAAATATAAACACACACACACACACACACACACACACACACACACACACACACACACACACACACACACACACACACACACACACACAAGCCCTTTACACTAAGGCTAACTACAATGAAATATGAATAAGCCTTCTAATAAAAAACAGGCTAAATATAAGCACACAAGCCCTTAAACTAAGGCTAACAAACACACACACACTAATTATCCAAACAGATAATATTAATTAGTGATAAATGAGTAAACTATGGACGAGTAAAATAACTCTAACAGCTATAAAGATGTGACAAAGGTCACAAAGTAATCACACAATACTATATCTAAGAGAAAGGGGGTCACTGATTAAACAACTTTCGGTCAGAAAATTTAAATAGGCCTATGAAAAAATGAGGCCAAATATACAGCTAATAAAAATGCACACAAGGGAAAGGGAAACTGCAAATAAAGCTATAAGAGCTTAGCTAAGCTAAATCTCTCACTATTTTAATAATAAAATCTCAATAATTTTTAGAAATAGAATAATAGTAAGGTTTTCCTGGCCCGAGCTAGTGCGAACCTACGATCTGTTGCAGCGGCAAACTAGATCTAAGGGACTTGGCCTCAAGCTACTTGAAATCCTCGAGCTTTGTAGTTGGCCAACTCGGAGCCGAGGGATTGGCTCCGAACCCATCAGTAAGAATGAACGGCGAGATAGAAAAACTTCACATTATGAATTTAAGATTTTAGTGTAAAGTAGCTAATAAAAAGTTAAAAAATAAGCCAAACTTGTAACCTTTAAACATACTGCTACAAGATGTACTGCTAAGGGCATTTAAAAAAATGGCAAGAAATCTGAATTTATTTGAAAGAGCATATCGAACTGAATGTCTTATGTCTGATGAATAGTTTATAAAGTGCTTTTATTCTGGTTCTGCTTGTACCAGTAATAATATACCTAAACAAGTGATTAAATCATGGCTATAGCTCGTAAATGAGTACAATTTGATTCAATAAGGACATATTATTGCACTAACAAATACAACAGAATGTAAAAAAGTACTGCATAATGCTAAACACAGCCCCACCATGTCATATTAAGTTAAGTGCCTGATTCAGAAATAAAAATGGCCTAGCTATTGGTTCAACTGTATACTGCAATGTTACAGCATAAAGCAACCTCCTCTGCCCCAGGTACTAACAAGCAGTGTGTCTTCATAAAGTATTTTTTTATTTTTGATTAATGTTTAGGCGATATGCAGCTCAAGGCCATTCTGTTATTTATCACACCTATTCTGTTATTTATCAGTCCTGAGTTACAGTGTAGCACATGGTTGTCCATTATCTGCCAGCTCTGTGTATGATGCTGCATTTATGTTTTTTATACATATATATATATATATATATATATATATATATATATATATATATATATATATATATATATATATATATATATATATATATATATATATATATATATATATGATGCTACCAATGCACACTGGCACTGACATGCAAAGTAACTGCATAAACTGCTCATTAGTGAACTGCTTCAATGGCATATGAGAGAAGTTGAGAAGAAAGTTGTAGGTGTTTCTCCTAGGAAGTCAGCATTCCACCAGAGTGAATGTGACATGCCATGAGGGTTTCTACAACACTACATGAAGCATGATTATAGTTTATATGCTTGCGTAACATAATATAACAAAAATAGCTCCATAGATACAACATGCATCTTTATATTTTTATGCAGAGTATCAGAGACAGGCATATATTTGTATAATTTAAGGCAGGGTAGGATGGGGATGTTGTTAGCAAACAATGATTGTAAGTTAGAAATCCCAAAACATGAGAGAATACTTAATTTTACAAAGAAGACAGTATAACAGAAGTGACCATAGATATTAGCATAAATTACCTATCAAATTAGAATGGGTGTTGTGTGTTATAATGATGCTACCTTGGATAAGAGCATTTTGGTTTATTTTATGGGGAAGTGGGTGTACATGTAGACTCCGCACCACTAAATGAAACATGCCTCATTATATATTCCCTCTGGTAGAGCTGGCCAGACCATTTAGATGAGGATTCTAGTATGTTTCCCAGGATGTAAAATGATTTATTAATGGCAGCTACACCTTGGCTTACAGAATTAGGTACATGGAAAATATGGGTCCTGAGTGCAGGCTTTACTACAATGCAAGACAACGCATTAATGATAATAATACATACAATTCAGAATTTTGTTTGGACAAATATCAGTTTTGTCTACCTTCACTATTAACTGGCTTCTGAATCATATCACAACAAAGCATTTATCTTTCTAAGGATATGTATATTTATTTTCTCAGGCAATTTTCCATATATTATTCAGTTTTAATGAGATATCAGTCAGAATTTGAAACTATTCTGAGCGAATATCATTTTAACTAAACCAAACTTAAAAAAGAGCATTCACTGCAAAAGATGAAACTTGCCAAAAGATTCAGAAACAGCTCCACCACTCACAGTAAGAGCTGCGGTAGAAAGGGTCTTTTTACTCAATGCAGAAATTTGCGACTCAGAGACACATTAGGTGCAATGATGAAAAATCTCATTATTAGCTAATTTGCATGCCTCTGAATCACTGTTAACTACCATGAGTACAGATCAGCGCTTTCCAGAGGTAATCAACACTGTTGACCTATGCATCGCTTTGGCACAGACATCCCACATTCACTCTTCCACGCATGAGCACAAAGTAAAACATACACACACCCATAAACACCACATACATTCTTACTTTCCCTTGGGTTGACAGAGCATCTCCATTGTCTCCTCCTATATTTTCACTGCCCTCATAAGTTTGGCTTTGCCAAGATTACTTGTGCTATGAGGTTGAGAGGCATGCTTAAATGTGGCCTGTCCCTCTCCCTCACAATTCACAAACTGTCTTAGGCATTAGATAATGCCCAAGATCCACATTATATGTTAAAAAACCTTGTTACACTAAGATGTTAGCATAGTGGGTTAATGCTGATGTTTCCTATATCAAGGGTGCAGGGTTCAAAGCCTCTCCCTTTTGTAATTTAATTTTTCTTTTCTTTTTTTTTTTTTTATTTTACCCCCATATCATCCTTGGTGCCTACTGAAGGCACAGAGGACTAATATTGTCTGTGGGAGGTGGGAGGGTCCAGGGTCTTAATCATTTTAGTGCCTGTAAGGCACTAAGTATCCCTGGTGTCTACCACTTAGCTTCTTTGCTCAAGAATTCTGGACAAAGCCAAAAATAATGAGGGGGGCAAATTTTAAATCGTATTAGCTTTTAGCTATCCATTAACCAGGTAAATGCACTGGACAAAGTATCCCTTTTCAGGGTGACCAGAATCGCTGTCTGAGTGTAGACAAATGTAGGTGGAGCTACTCAAACCCTGTACTTTTGAATAGAAGAAGCAGTTTGTTAACGACTCAGAACCTTAAGTGCCTAACAACTGTAATTTACTTTAAAAGTTAGCAAAACAAAATATGTTGCATTAATATGCAGTTTCTGAACACTATGAAATTCTAATAACCAACATTATTGACTGACTGTAATCTTCAGTGATTTATCAGAAAATTAAGTTAATAAAGGTCTGACAGTTGGTACAGAGGATTATAGCACTAAGCTGTTGCCAGTGTCAGTGGCTCAACAGGTAGCGCACTTGACTTTGGTGTTGGAAGAGCAAAAGGCTGTAGGTTATATTCCCACCCCGGGTGCTTGGATTACCTTCCAATATTGATACTACAGTGCAGTATGGAGGGTGGGGTGCTAAACTCCTGAGTGCATAGTCCTTTCTTTGGGTGAGATGTTAAGCTGAAGGTCCATCTGCCTGAGTTGCTGGCAGCTCAGTTGGATGTAAAAGATTCCATGGCACTTACTGAAAAGAGGGTACAGGAGCTTCTCAGTGCCCTGGCAAAATTTCCACTAAGTATGAATGCCACTTTGGGTCTCCCATGAAAATAGGAATAGCCAAGTGGGACTAATCTGGGCAATAAAAGCATTAAACAATGAGTTGCATCCTATAATCAAGGTAAGGATGCATGCTTGAGTCTTATTATGTGACTCTGAGTGAGTCACCTAGCCAGACTGTACTACTGGGCTTGGACTGGCTAACAGAAGAAAAAAAAAGAGGAGATGGCATAAGATAAACATTTCTGAACATGAACAATTATGAAACTCTGATGACTGGAATCACTGGCTGACTGTAAACATGAAAACACACATACGTACCTCTGCATCTCTCACACACACACGCACACATACACACACACACACACACACACACACACACACACACACACACACACACACACACACACACACACACACACACACACACACACACACACACACACACACACACACACACACACACACACACACACACACACACACACACACACACACACACAGAAAAAAGACAATCTGATTACTCTTGATGATAAAAAGAAGTGGCAAAAACTCTAGACCTTTGAGTTGGCAAAAATTCCCGCAATGATATGGTAGTGACAAATGGCAAAAGCAGTTGCAGATATTCCTACACAAGACTGTGCAGTTCTATCGCCAGAGAAAATCATATTCTCATTGGCTAAACTCAAACTACACAAAGTCTTGGAGGAGCAGGCTAAACTGAAACTCTAGGAAGAAAGACTGTGTGCTTCTCTGATTAGCTAAAGTCAAACTCCATGAAGTCTCAGAGGAGCAGCTGAGTAGTAATCATACGTGTTTTTTTTAATGGGCAGGCTGGCCTCCCAGCCAGCACTGGGGCATAGCAGCTGCCTAGGTTGCCCTGTGCTAAATGCAGCATTGCTGCACTTACACTGGCTTAGTGTAGTACGCATTGTACTGTACTCTCCAATCAATGGGGGGGGGGGGGCTGAATTATCTAAAGAAATATCCTAACTGCCACTGGACACTAACCATGATCCCTGGATCTCTCTTATATGGTGTTCTAGGATGCCATGAGTCTGGAACCTGTGTTCTGAGAGACTGCCTTACAGATTATCTGCAAATATACAGAGCTGAGTATATTTTTTTTGGTTACAGAGTTTGTTAATTGTTGCTTAGATCTCTGTTAAAACTGTTGTCTCACTGTTCTGAGACTGATCAGCAAATATACACAGCTGAGAATATTTTTTTTTGGTTTTAAAGTTTGTACTGTTGGTTGTTGCTTAGATCTCTGTTGAAACTGTTTTCCCCACCCCACCCCCATTTTCTGCCATGTCTTCAGTTGGTATAGTAACAGCTGCATTCAAATTGCTGGAACCTGTGTTCTGAGAGACTGCCTTACAGATTATCTGCAAATATACAGAGCTGAGTATATATTTTTTGGTTATAGAGTTTGTTAATTGTTGCTTAGATCTCTGTTGAAATTGTTGTCTCACTTCTCTGACAGACTGATCGGCAAGTATACAGAGCTGAGAATATTTTTTTTGTTTTAAAGTTTGTACTGTTAGTTGTTGCTTAGATCTCTCTCGAAATTGTTTTCCCCACCCCCATTTTCTGCCGTGTCTTCAGTTGGTATAGTAACAGCTGCATTCAAATTGCTGGAACCTGTGTTCTGAGAGACTGTTTTACAGATTATCTGCAAATATACAGAGCTGAGTATATATATATATATATATATATATATATATATATATATATATATATATATATATATATATATTTTGGTTATAGAGTTTGTTAATTGTTGCTTAGATCTCTGTTGAAACTGTTGTCTCACTGTTCTGAGAGACTGATCAGCAAATATACAGAGCTGAAAATGTTTTTTTTTTTGGTTTTAAAGTTTGTACTGTTAGTTGTTGCTTAGATCTCTTTTGAAACTGTTTTGTCCCACCCACTCTCCCTATTTTTGGTTTGTAGTTTAAATTTGGTGGCTTTTGCAGTTGCCCACCCCACTGTAGATTTGATCTGGGACACTCCCCCAGTCCCATTTCTTTACCACATTCTACCTAATAAACTCTTTCTGCACTTGCTTTTAGTCGTTTTTAATGTAATTGCATTTTTTTAAACTGTGTTTGGTCTAATATTGCTGCATGCTCAAGTGTGCTAGTTTGCACTGCATGTGAATTGTTTTTACTACTGTTTTTGCTACTTTTCTGTAAAAAAAAAAAAACTGTAAGCCTGTGTCCTACCTTTCCTGTAACTAGTGTTCCAGATACAGATTTGCTGTATCCAGGACTGTATGTAAGCTTCTGTGCCCCCCAAGCCTTTCTGTGTTGGAGGGAAGCCTTCTAGTTTATCAGTGGGAGTGGTAAGCACTAGGTAACCTGTCTACCACATAAGGAGTGGTTCTGGCCCAGAAATTGTAGTTATTGGCCGTTTGGGCAATCTTCCATCTCTCTCAACTTTCTGATTTGAAAGCCTGCATTTGCACTTGTTTCTGTCCTGTAACTCGTCTAGTGCAGATATGGATTCTTAGTTTTAGCACTTAAATTAGCTTATTCATGCTCAGCACTTGTTCAGTACTAGTAAGCACTAAATAAGCTACTAATTACTATAGCACTCAATCTTCCTCATTACCTAGAGGAACACAGTTTTTGTACTTATTTTTCTCACTTGCTTAGAAAAAAACAGCTCTTGTACTCACTTTCCTCACTAATCTAGAGGAAAATATTTTTTTATTCAGGCATGTCCAAGGGTCAGCTCCCAGTGTTCTCTCCTGTCTATCTGATGAATCTGGGCATCTTGAGGCAATGTAGAAATTACCTCATGTACAGAGACAACCCTCTCCTCCTACCACCCAACACTACAACCTGTGAGAGATGCACTTATCTAGCCAAACTGGAGGTAAAGCTCTCTCCAACCAAGACTGAACTTGACAGTCATGAGGAGAAGGTAAACATTTGCACCACACCACACTCATCACATAGTCTCACTAAATATACACCACCAAAACCCACACATAGTAACACAAAAACATTCATGGAGGCTCTCAATAATAATCTGTCTAAGCAACAGAGACCTCCAAAGCAGAAACGCAAGCAACCTCCATCCCCCAACACAACCCAAATGACACATAGCCCACAAACTCAGTGTGCCACTCAACCACAGCCAATAAGGCAAAACAACGTACCCACCACACTAGTCATACGTGACTCTATAGTCAGGCACACTGATGTCCCACTCACCAGGCTAAACAAGGAGAAGGTTACTGTCAGCTGCCTGTCGGGTGCCAGGATCCGCCACATAACCCACGCACTCAGGTCACTCCACAACAAGTACAAATATGACTCTGTCATTGTCCATGTTGGTGTGAATGACCTGAGACGTACCTCCATGGACTACATGAAAAGAGACATGGAAGAGCTCTCCGATCTTGTAGCGCAGGCAGGTATGACCCTAGCCCTGAGTAGCATTCTGCCATCACTCAAAATGATACCACAGTACAAGGACAAAATGATTGACTTCAACAATTGGCTAAGCTTCTGGTGTCATTCTAAGGGGATCCAGTATCTGTCTACTTGGGATGACATGGTCGACAGACCATGATGTTTTGCCACAGATGGCCTGCACCTGTCGCCCCTGGGATTCTGGATACTGGCTAAGGCTCTTGCTGCCCCTATAGTGCCTTTTTTAGGCAGGGTTCAAATAACAAATTCACCACCATAACAGGAACAGGCAAGCAAAAACTGAGGGTACTGCTACTCAATGCTAGAAGTCTAAATCTCAAAATGCACTCACTCGAGGCACTCCTTAAAATGTAGAACATCGATATCTGTGCAGTGACTGAGACCTGGTTCAAGGCTCCAGAGAGCACCCCTGTACTACCAGGCTATAACTCATACCACACTTTTCGGCCATGTAACCTGGACCGAAACACCAAAGGTGGAGGTGTGTCCATATTCATTAAGGATATCCACACCTCCAGGCTAGTTGCTCAGCATAATGCATCCGAGGTTATCCAAGTACAACTAACTCTGGGCAAAACTGCAATCCAAATTGTACCTTGCTACAGATAACCCACATGCCCCAGGATTCCCACTCCCCTTGTCTTGATGTACTGGAAAATATTAGGGTTCAACCAAATACTCTAATAATGGGTGACTTCAACTACCCCACCATTAACTGGGAAAACTACTTGTGTACCAACTCCTTAGCTCAACGCTTTCTGGAATTCATAAACTCCAATGCCCTAGATCAATTTATCCACACCCCCACCAGGGGCAACAATATCCTAGACCTAGTCATTACCAACATGAGTGACCGCTGTTCCACACCTGAAGTCAACTCCTCGTTGGTCTGATCCGACCATAAGCTTATCACCCTTGATATCCTCATCCTGCCCCCACCCCCCATTAAGGAAACCACAGTAAAAAATTTCTCCCAAGCCAACTTCATGCTTCTTAAGGCAGAAGTGGTGAACTTCATGACACCCATGCAGATGGACAATACAGTTACAACTGCTGAATCCTACACAAATGCACTCTGTAAGCACTTACAAGAGTGCATGGATCGCGCTATCCCAAACAGAACCAAGACACTATCCTCCAAAAAATGGAAGCCAATCTGATTGTCCCCTGCCACAAACAAACTGTACAACAGAAGGAAGAAACTGTTGCAAAAGAGAGTAAAATCCCATGAGTGGAGGAGCTCCCTGCTCAGCCTCAGTAAGAAGCTGAGATCCCTTATAAGATCCTCCAAAGCTAGCTACAAAAACAAAATTGCCACTAAATCCAAGGACAACCACAAAGCATTCTATAGCTAGGTCAAGAATCTAGATGGCAACACTCAGATCTGCTCTGAGTTATAACATAAAGGCATGAAAATTACAGAACCAACTGATATTGCCAACACCCTGGCAGATAGGTTCAGTGCTAACTTTACCCCCTTCTCACCCCCTAAAGGGCCCATATCTATACAGGAAGAATGCAGTGCCTGTAATCACAACTACACAGGTAAAAGCTGCACTCTCTAAAGCCAAAAACACAGCATCCATGGGAACGGACAACATCCCAGGCTGCATTTTACACGAACTTCAGAACGAACTGGCTCCCCACTTAAGCACCATGTTCAATAATAGCCTTGCATCAGGCTTTGTGCCCACTGAATGGAGCACAGCAACAGTTATCCACTCCACAAAGAGGGAGCCCCACTGATCCGGGGAACTATTGACCTCTGCAAGGCCATGGAACGTATCATCATGGAACTCATAAACAAAGACATTGGTAACCTCCAAACCCTGGATCCCACCCAGTTCAGGTTTGTGAAAGGCAGATCATGCCTCCTGAACCTGATCGACTTCTTTGAGGCAGTCACCAAAGCCTAGGATGAGGGTAAGGTGGTTCACACAGCCTATCTTGACCTCGCCAAGGCTTTCAACACCATCCCCCATTCTGGAATTATAGCTAAACTCACTAAACTAGGTATAAATCCCTATGTCACAGGATGGGTTGCCAACTGGCTCACTGACAGAACCCACACTGTAAAAGTTGTAGACTCCAAATCTGACCTCAAAGTAGTGAGAATTGGAGTACCACAGTGTTCCGTCCTGGGACCTCTCCTGTTTGGTATCTACTTCTCTAGAGTACAGGCTAACACAGAAGGCCTCTGGCTAACAAAGTTCGCAGATGACTGCAAACTAGGAGCCATAGTCAAGTCCCCAAATGATGTGGACATCCTACAGAAGGGCCTCACTGAGACAGGATGCCTGGTGTCAAAGCCATGGTCTCAAGCTCAATGCCAAAAAGTGCAGTATCATTCCCTTTGGTAAAAACTCTGTACCCATGAACTATCACATAGGCAGCAATCTACTTAACACCGAATGCGTGATAAGAGACCTTGGGACCCAGGTGGACAGTAGTCTCTCCTTTGATAGTCACATCACTACAGTAGTCAGGAAGTCCTTCTACGTGGCACACCTTATCATAAAAAGGTTCTCATTCAGGAAAAAAGAGGTCATTGCTCCCCTCTATTCGTCACTCATTAAACCCATTATAGAGTACAATGCCCCTTTTGGAATGTACCTCACAAGACATCTGCAGCAGCTGGAAAGGCCATAGAAGTACCTCACAAACAGGATTACCAGCCTCAAAAAAATTCCCTACACTGACCGCCTCAAAGAACTCCAGCTTTACTCCTTAGCATATTGCCTACCCCGAGGTGATCTCTGCCTAACATATAAAGCTATGTCAAACCCAGAGCTGCTGGACATGCTACACCTAAAGAAATCCCAGTCCCTCCGAGCTATGCGCTCTAGGGACCTAAACTTTGTCACCACAATAAACAGGACATGCTGGAGGGATAGATTCCTGTCCCAGAGACTTCCTATACTCTGAAACAAGCTACCCATGTATGTCAAGCAAAGTTCTTCATTAGCACTCTTCAAGAAAAATCTTGATGAGTGGATGGGAAATAGGAAATACACCCTGGGGATCACTTCTGTGTCTCTGCTGGACAGTGGCACAGGAAAATAACTTTCTTGGGTGGCATAAGCTATGGAACCTGGCTGGCTAGGCTTACGTAGGCCCTTGGGCCGATAGCCTAGTACCTACCTATGAACCTATAAATATTATTGGGGATGTCAGCCAAAGAAAAAAAAATCTTAAAAGTCTGAAGTGCTTCCAATACATTTCAATGACAGTGTCAATATATTGTTCATTATTTAGTAGTTAACTCCAAGAAATTGAAAAAAAAGGATCTTCTGTAGAGAACTAATGCATCTGCAGTACTCTGAATTCTTAGTATTATGTTTGGTAAACAAATAAGAAGTTATGTACTCACCATAACGTTCCATCTGTATTGTCAATTTTTTTCATCTCTTCTCACATATGGGTCCGAATCCAACTTGGCTGTTACTAAGCTTGTGGCAAAAGAAAAAGCTCTTGGATACCTCCCTTACAATGCATCTCTCTCTATTACCTCAGATCTTGTTTGCTAGAATTATCCCCATAAAAAAGGGAAGTGAACTTAAGGCTGAAAATTTTTTAAGGAGACCACTTTTGGAATATTGGAGATAATAAACATGGCCTGAATTTTGCTTCTTGTTCAACCAGAAAAAACAAAGGAAGGGGGTTGGAGGGAAGGAATGCACTCACATATTGGAAATTATCTTTTGCCAGACTCTCCAGTGCAGGGATAGTCGACCCCTGATTACCTCTAGAGGTGGAAAATCGGGCCTCCTTTCAGGAGTGCTGGAAGAGTTTCCTGAAGAAAGACTCTCGGGACCCTTGGTTCTGCAGGCCTCTACTGCCATGAGGGCAGCATCTTATATTACTGTTCCCCCCTCTGCCGCTGGGGGAAACTCTCCATGTGTGTCCTGATAAGACCCCTGAGACTTCTTGAATCACATTTTTCTGCCACCTCTCTGAATTTCAGGGTAAGGTCTCTGAGGAGTAGAAAAACCTATTCCCATGGCAAAAAGACCCTTACCTTCTTTTTCACACCTGGATAGTGTATCTTTGACCTTGGGACCAAAAAGGGATATGTCATCAAATGGGGCACTGACAAATGAAGATTTAAAAGGCTCCACAAGATTGCATTGGTGCATCCAGGTATGCCTCTTCATAAATATGCCACAACCCGCCGCTCTACTCGTTCCTTCAGCTGCATGCATGATGAGCTTCATGGAAGACTTAGCTACAGAGTGCAAGATCACTAACTGGGAAGCCACCTTTTCTTGTGCTCCCTCAGCTACTACTCCTTTAAGGGTATATGACAATTTCTTAATCAGATCCTTTTGCAACCCGGTGAAATGGGAAAGGTAGTCCAGCAATCTCAAGGCAAAAGTCACTGAAGAGAAAACTCACTTCCCGCATCTATTCATCATCCTGGAATCCTTATTAGGTGGATGAATAGTGAAACTCTCCTTTGAAAGTTCCTACTTGGTCACTGCTGCCACCATAACCATGGCATCTACTGCACCCCCTTTTGTCCTGAATGCCTTATCAGATGGATTGATAATTATTTTGTTCAGTCTCCGGGGAATAAGTTCAATGGAATTTGGGGTTTCCCATGCTTGCCGAGAGATCAAACTTATGAGCTCATCATTGGGTGGAGTCACTCAAGAGGTAGATGGTCGAGATCCAAAGGCCACCAGATACACTGACTCCTTCAGCAAAGGATTACTGGACTGCCAGCTGCCTCTCTGTTTCAGAATCTCCAGAATCTCCCCAAAGGAAACATCCTCAGGAAGTGACCATGGGGATCCTTCTCCCTCATCAAGGTTGGTGTCCTCTGTGGCTGACTTCTCTTTGGAGTCCAAATGTTTCCTCTCGCAAAGTCTCTTCCGAGGGACCTCCTCAGTGGGGTACTCTGGGGAGGTATCAGAAAATGCAGGGGTACCCCAATGGGTATCCTGGTGGCTAAGGTCCCGCTGTCCCTGTGGAATGTCCTGGTCAGAAGAAGTGTGCAGGGAACATTGATGGGACAGAGGATCTGAGGGGGCAGGTGACCTTCTAGATGCAGTGGCAGCTATAGTCATCTCCAGATCCCCAAAGGATGAGCCCTCCTGAGTGAAGGAGAAGTGAAGCTCTGACAAGCCATGCTTGCGGGACTGGGTCCCCTCCAGCTCAGAAGACAGCTTGCCTGGGGTAGAAGCTGGAGCCAAGCTCAACTATTCAGTAGCCCCAAGGTGCATGGGAGTTGAGCGCACTCATGGTCCACAAGGTTCACTCTAGCTCTGGGAACTCTCCAGCTCCGAAAAAGCTGAAGAGCTCTGAGCAAAAGTCTGATTTGAGGAAAGAGAAATCTTTGGATTTGAGCTGAAAGTCACTGAGCATATTGGATCCAATGACTCTGAAGCTTGCCCTGAAGTTGGAGGAGGAGGAAGTGGGGGAGTAGATGGCTTGGATAGATGTAGAACCATATGGGTTGAGGCCAAGGGGGACTTAGTGTTGTCCTGTGCCCACAAGATATTCTGTGTTCCACATCTTGTTCAGTAAGACTCCTGGTTGAATGGGAAAAGGACACTGATGGGGATTTAAGTATACTTAAGAATGTGGACAGTACCCTAGAAGGGACAGGATCGAAGGTCAGGGAGTACAGAGTCCTGGGAAGTGTCACAATTGGCTTAAAAGGCCTTGTTGCTGGATCCAACATCAACAGACCTGATTTATCCTTACCCGATAGACTCAGAGCTGAAGAAGTCAGATCCAATATAGAAATGCTCAGCGCTGAAGGCTCCAACCAAGTCACAGATTCAGCAGATTTTGAAGATTCTGAAGTCTTAGTTTTTGGCTCTAAAGGGTCTGTTGGAGCCAAAGAAGGTATCTTCTTTCCTCTGTCACCACTTTGGAGGAAAGGGAAGAAGCAGGACTCGAATGAGCCGATTTTGATTTGGAAAATATCACCAGTTTGGACTGACTACCAGAAATGGCCTCCTCAAAAGCAGATGGTAGCTTGCCCCTCAAAATCAGCTTATTCATTCTTTCAACCAAAACCCTCTGGTTGAAGGAATGATAGCATAATCTTCCTGTAGATGGAGGGGCCCTAGACAGTAAACACACAGGGAGTGCAAGTTATTGAAGGGAATTCTGTGACAGCACTTTGTGCATTTCTTAAAGCCTGCTGTCTTATCTTGCTTCTCCACCATGAAGAACAATAAAGATGGAGAATACACCCACACACACACATTAAGAACACACCAAAAGAAAGTTTTTTTTATATATATGTGTGTGAATATAAATATATATATATATATATATATATATATATATATATAAATAACTTCGAATTTTATATGATCGAAGATCATATGTTCAAAGTTTCAAAACTTTGAAATCCTCAACGGAGATCGGCATACAGCACGAACCGTGAGATTTCCCTTGTCCTTGCTGTAGTGCAGTATTGGAGTTGGTATATTTAAGTTGCGGGGGGGGGCACAGCCCCCCTCATGGGGGTGCATGGGGGCTTGCCCCCCTGCATACACATGTTTTAGTGTGTTGGGTCGTGTTTTGGGGGAGTTCACAATGGAATCTCAAGATTCTGAACTCAATATTCTGAAACTCGACATTTTGGGATTTTGAAATTTCGTAGTGAACCTATATATATAAAGAGAGAGAGAGAGAGAGAGAGAGAAGGGAAAGGAAGAAACTAATAAGAATAGTAGTTAAGAATACCTCTAAAGGTATATGGGAGAGGGGGGAGTAACCTATTAAAAAACAGTTACTAGCAGGAAAAAAGGGAGTGAGAGAAAGTGAAAGTAACCTAATAAAAAAGTGGTTATTGTTGATAAAAATGTATCAGAGACAAAGGGAAAACAGAAAAATGCTATGTACTCAAAAACGATAAGGAAATAAGAAGATACGGAAAAACAGTATAATAATATAACCTGACAATCCAAGAGCTAGATGTTCGGACCACGTCTTCGCGAAGCAGCAAACGAGATCTGAGGTAACAGGGAGAGATGCACTGTGAATAAGGGGAGGTATCCAAGAGCTTTTTTGGTTGTCATCACCTTAATAACAGCAGAGTCGGATCCAATGGATTGGATCCGGACCCATATGTGAGGACGAGATGAAAAATTGACATATCAGACCAACAACTATTCCACAGAAAATATGATAGAAACCACTATACCATAAAAGGCAAAAAAAGTTCATACTAAGTAAGAGAAAAATAATTAATTGCTAGCTTTTGAGCTTCGTTTTATAGAGAAGATTTCTTCCCACAGAGCATTTTTTGCTTCTATTATATAATACAGCATGGCTACAAACTGTTTTGTGTCCTGTCTCTGTACTGACTGATGATTTTGGAATTCAAAATTGCTGTTTTTTGACTGTCGCTGGAAAGAAAAAAATACATATTTTTCATAATGATTCCCATTAAGTTCTATTAATTTTAGGATCCTAAACAGACTTTTGTAGCAGTTTTGAATGTTCCTCTAGAAAGAGTTGCTAAATTACTTGTGTTTTTTTTTTTAATTTGAATTGTAGTTCTAGGTATTTCCTTCAGTATCTCAAGTTGAGGTCAACTGCTTTCTCACACATTGCCTCTGTTAGTTACCTGTGACTGACAACTAAGAACTGCAGTTTATTTAGCAACATTACTAGGAAATCTGTACCCAGTTTCAAATTCCTATACAAATTTTCACTGATTTTTCAAGTTTATAAATGTTTAGATTTTGCTTTCTCTCCCTACTGCAGAATAGTGAGTAGCACTGCTGCCTTATTGCAAAAGATTTTCCAGTTAAATTTTGTGCAGTCTTCACATCCCTGTATTTACACACTGGTCTTTTCTGACTACTCTGGTTTCTTCCCACAGCCCAAAGAGAAACAGTAAGCAAACTAATGACTGTAACTGTGTGTGTGTGTGTGTGTGTGTGTGTGTGTGTGTGTGTGTGTGTGTGTGTGTGTGTGTGTGTGTGTGTGTGTGTGTATGTATGTCAAATGGAAGAAAGCTCTGGCATCTACTTTTATTCCTTTCTTGTTTAAAAAACTCTGTGGATAGTGGTGGCTGCTCATACGGGTTGCTATAGGGGACAGATATGACTCAAATGCATTGCATGGACAGTCCTTCCCCTACTCATGAACTGCTTCATCCAAAGAGTACCTCTGTGATACTGTAGATATTGCAACAAAATATAAAAAGGAAATCAAATGAGCTTTCACAGATTGCCAAATGCTATGCAGAGAAAGAGCACAGAATTAGGTACTGGAAAAAAGCAAAGGTATAAATACTTAAGTAATAATTGCTTTGTATTTGACACTATTGATTAAACGGAATAAAACATACTTTGTGATGAGATAAACTTGATATCTGAATGGAGCTGTCCTGTAAACAGACATGTTTTTACAGTGTCACAGCAGTGTCTGTCAGCTTGAGGTGCTTACCACATATTTCAGATGAAGTCTCAAAATATGTAGCTACTCCCTAGTGAAGGAAAATTTTAAGAAAGAAACTGACAGAAATAAGATATCCTTAATAACATATCTTGGGTGGGCACAATAATGTTTATTTATTTGTTTACTAATATCTGCTTCATGGAAGTAGGGTTCACTGCTTTTACTCCCCTCAGTGAAAGCAAGTAACTATAATGCTATCATCAGTTTCACAATCTGCATGGTTCATCCACAAATAAAGTATCAAAGAAGTGTACATTCTGGCCCCCACCTCCAAATGTGTGATGTAGTGAAGGTGCCTTTTTAGCTTTGGTAGTGGTAGTATGCTTTCAAAGTTCATGAAAGGGGAGCTTTATGTGAGTGACTTGTAGTGTTTTTGTCCCTTCTCAATTTGCAGGGCATAGAGGCAGTTAAAGAAATGTGCACTTCCTTGTATACTCCTTAATGCAACCTGCCAAACTTTTAGTTATGTACTCACCATAACTTCAGATGTTTGGGATCCATCTCGCCTACATTCTGACTGATGGGTTCGGAGCCGATCCCTCGGCTCCGACTCGGCACGCTTATGCCAAAGAGCGAAGTCTCTTATTGGCTGAGCTTATTATATCCCAGGATGCACCACCACCAGTCCCCCAGATCTAGTTTACTTTGTCCGCATACATGTACACATGCACGCACTGATTATATAACATCGTCAGATGAAACAAGATAAAAACAGTAGAACTCAAACCGTTCAATCTCTTCTGATCTCCAAGGCAGGGGGAAGGAGGGTGGGTATTAGGAATGTAGGCGAGATGGATCCCAAACATCTGAAGTTATGGTGAGTACATAACTAAAAGATGTTATGTGATCCTATCTCGCCTACATTCTGACTGATGGGACAGCGTCCCTAGCACCTGAATCCTGGGTGGCTCACTGGAAAACACTCCTGAGTACCGTGGAACCAAATGATGCTCGCCCTTTAGATGCCACATCCAATTTATAGTGGGAAATGAAAGTGTGCGGATTGGACCAAGTAGCCGCAGCACAAATCTCAGAAATAGCGAGCTTGGAATGAAAAGCTATAGAAGTCGCCATAGCTCTGGTAGAGTGGGCTTTGATAGATGTTGTAAGTTGCTTATTCGAAGAGGAATAAGCCTGAGTTATACAATCTCTAATCCATTTGGAGATAGTAGCTTTTGTGATGGTTTTACCCAATTTATTGTCTGAGAAGGACACAAACAATTGGTCTGATTTACGAATTTGCTGAGTCCTGTCTAAATAGAAGCGCAATTGCCTGTGAACGTCCAATTTATGGAGAGTGTATTCTGCTTCATTGGAGAATTTTGGAAAGAAAACTGGTAGTTCTAGAGATTGTTGGAGACAGAGATTAGAACAGACCTTTGGGACAAAAGATGGATTAGGCCTAAGTGATACTCTATCCTTGTGAAAAATCAAATACGGTGGTTTGATAGATAGGGCTTGAAGCTCTGAAACTCTTCTTGCAGAGGTAATTGCAACTAAGAATGCAGTTTTCCAAGACAGATATTTTAACTCACATGTAGCAGCCGGTTTGAAAGGGGAAGATGTTAATGCACGAAGCACCAAATCAAGATCCCACGGAGGCGCAGGATGAAAAACTGGGGGTCTTAACAGGCCCGCACCTTTAATGAAAGTTTTGCATAATCTGCTGCTCATCAATGGAGGATCCATGGATTCGTGAAATTTAGAGATAGCCGCTAGTTGGACTTTAATAGTAGAGACAGAAGATCCTTGATTAAACAGGGATGTTAAGAATTTCAAAACCTCTGGGATCGGAGCAGTGATAGGGTCTAAGCCCCTGAGTTGAGCCCAGATAGCAAACCTCTTCCACTTACTGAGGTACAATTTCTTAGTGGTGGGTTTGTGGGCCGAAGATAAAATGTGAATAACTTCCGGGTCTAATGTGTGATTTCTAACTAAAGTCGGAAGTGGAGGAGCCAAGCTGTCAACTTCAAGGAGTGAAGGGACTGATGTTGTCGTCCCGACTGATGAATTAGCAGATCCAGAGTTAGATCTAAAGTCCAAGGATCGTCCACTGCATGTTTCTTCAGGTAGGGAAACCATACCTGACGAGGTCAGTGCGGAGCAATCAGTATCATTTTGGACCCCAATTGAGAAGCTTTCTGAATGACTTTGGAGAGAAGTGGAATCGGAGGAAAGGCATAAAGTAGCCCTGTTGGCCAAGGTTGTGCTAGAGCATCCATAGCTGCTTCCCCCTGATGTGGAGTCAAGGAGAAGAACCTTTTGCACTTTGTGTTTTGTGGTGTTGCAAACAGGTCGCAGCACGGTGTCCCCCATCTCCTGAAAACCTGAGCTGCTACTGTTTCGTTTAGGGACCACTCGTGAGGAGAGAGAATTGTCCTGCTTAATCTGTCTGCCAATATATTTGATTTCCCCGGAATGTGGGTCGCTACCAAGAAACGGCTGGTAGCTACAGCCCATTCCCACACCCTCATGGCCTCTCTGCAAAGGGGGTAAGATCTGGTCCCTCCTTGTTTGTTTAGATACCAGACCATCGACATGTTGTCTGTGTGGATGGCAATTATGCCCTGAGGGAGAAAGTTGTGTAAGGCCTGTAGGGACAGAAGTACAGCCCTCATCTCCAATACATTGATGTGGAGAAAAGTTTCGTCTGGAAGCCAGGAGCCCTGAACTAACCTGCCCAGACAATGCCCCCCCCACCCTGTCTGGGAGGCATCTGTCATCAGGGTGACCACTGGAGAGGGAATAACAAAAGGACTTCCCTGATTTAGATTGGATGTCTGAAGCCACCAGCGAAGGTCCCGTTTGCATGTTTCTGTAATCATAACGGGGTGATTGAGGGGAAGATCCTGAAAGGACCATTGAGTCGATAAAAGCCACTGAAGAATTCTCATGTGCAATCTTGCCAGAGGAACTAGAAGAACCGTGGCAGACATCGAACCTAAAACTTGTAGGACCATCCTGGCTGGGGCCTTGGATTTTGAAATCAGGGCTTGAACTTGGCCTTGTAAAGTTTGGATCCTTTCGGTAGGAAGAAAAACGCGCATCAATTTTGAGTCTATCTCTGCTCCTATGAACCTTATGCGCTGAGAGGGCAGCAAGACAGACTTTGACCAATTGAATGTAATTCCCAGGGTAGCACCCAGGGAATTGGTGGCTTTGAGGTTGTCCATTAGTAGATGACTGGTGGTGGCAGTCAGGAGCCAGTCGTCCAGATAGGGAAACACTTGGAATCCAAGACTCCTCAGGTGAGCCGTTACTACTGCCAAACATTTGGTGAACACCCTGGGGGCTGTGGTGAGACCAAAGGGCAGAGCACAAAATTGGAAATGACTGTCTCCCAGGCTGAAGCGCAGATACTTCCTGGATGCCCGATGTATCGGTATGTGATAATAGGCGTCCTTGAGATCTATGGAGCACATCCAAACATCCTTCTCCAACAATGGGAGAATGGATTGTAACGTGACCATTCGGAATTTGGATTTCGTGACGGATTGGTTTAGTCTGCTGAGATCCAATATTGGTCTCAGGTCCCCTGTCTTTTTTGGCACTAAAAAGAACCTTGAGTAATTTCCGGATCCGATCTGGTCTGTGGGGACCGGTTGGATGACTCCTTTTTCTAGCAGCTTTAAAGCTTCTGCGGCTGCAATTTCCCTTTGACTAATTACAGTATAAAGGATCCGAGATCCCTAACAAAACAGAAGTCACCTACAATCAAAAAGACCGGGGAAGGCCTTTACACACAAGAGGTACTCCTAGTCAACACTCACAACACAAGAATTTACTAAGTAAATTCCACCAAACTCACTCAAAACACAAGAATAGCTGTTAAAACAGCTTTTGTTGAAGAAAAATAGAAATTCCTGACAGAAAAACTAGTGAAATTAATCACTACTTAGCTCAGCCAGCTCGAGACCACGTCTTCACTTGTTAGCGGCAAACGAGATCTGGGGGACTGGTGGTGGTGCATCCTGGGATATAATAAGCTCAGCCAATAAGAGACTTCGCTCTTTGGCATAAGCGTGCCGAGTCGGAGCCGAGGGATCGGCTCCGAACCCATCAGTCAGAATGTAGGCGAGATAGGATCACATAACATCATCTGACTTTTGCTGCATTGAGCACAGTGCTCCCAGTCAGAGATGTAAATCAAGTACTGAGCAGTTTATTATATACCTCCCCCCAAAAGGAAAGTCTTTAATCCACTCATTTTCTCCCATCCTTGCCAATCCTCAGGCAGCCCACATGTACCACAGAACCTAGGTCATCAGTGTCATATTTTACCTCTGTACTAGTATGCCAATACTGCACCTCAAAGCAAGAGGTTCTCCAGTTCAATCCTCGGCTGGGGTGCCTTCTGTGTGGAGTCTGCATGTCCTCCCTGTGGTCGCATGGGTTTCTTCCTGGTGCTCCAGTTTCCTCCCACATCCCAGAGACATGCTGTAGGTGGATTAGACACTCTAAATTGGCTCTAGGTGTGAGTGTGTGCATGTGTGTGCCTTCTGTGGAAGGTTGAGTGCCGGGCTGGCAACTCGACACTGTAAAACTCCACTACCAATCATGAGCAGACAAGGTGATTCGCTGTGGCAACCCCTAACCGGGAAAAAGCCAAAAGAAGAAGACTAGTATGCCAATACTGCATTTAGGAGTTTTTTTCATTTTCAGTGACGTATGCTACACCACTACCAAGATATTTGCAGGGAATACAGCTGTATTACAGAACAATACTATGGTAATTTTCCAGATTTTGATTCACGATATGCCAAATGTCAAGCGGCAAAACTGGTCTTTGGAGAGAAAGAGAGAGAGAGGCACTGCTAATCATTCTAAGACTGTTAGCTAAAGTGCATTAGGGCAAGCATAACGTCACATTAAATGTTTGTCATTTTGTGGTAAGCACCTGTTCATAACTATATACTTTTAGCAATGTCATGGTGCCATTATAACAGCACAGCATGCTGTGTTATATCCAGATTCTCAGAAGACATTTTATGCACTATGGTTGATTTGCATTTAGACATAACAGTGACTTTCATGGCTTAATATAAAGAATTATGATTGGGTGTCCAATCATAAGCAGCTTATTATGTGTTTGAGACATGGATTTCAATAAATTCACATCAAGAGCAAAGTTGTTTGCTTTTGAGGTATTTTGAATCATTCTGAGCTTCCATACATTTCTAATCAAAAGTTTCTGATACTATGCACAATTTCATCCGGATTTCTGAATTTCAGAAAAGTTTTTCTTTAAATCAGGACAGGCTTTCTTTAAAACACCTTTATTGAATTATCATTTGTAACACAAGCAAACTTGCATTTATATAAAAGTAATCAAACCATATTAACACATTCATAGGTGGCACAGCTGATAGTGTTGTCGCCTCAGAGCAAGAGGTTCCATGGTTTGATTCTTGGCTGGAGTGCCTCCAGTGCGAGTCTGCATGTCCTTCCTGTGTTCGCTTGGGTTTCATCCAGATGCTCCTGTTCCTCCCACATTTCAAAAACATGCAGTAGGTGGATTGGACACTCTAAACTGGCCATAGGTATGAGTATGTGGTGTGGAAGAACTTGCAGGGCTAGCCACCCAATGGTGTAAACCTTGGCTCTAGATAATTGTCACTGTTGAAGTGACACTCCAACCCCATGTGCAAAAATGGGAAAAGGGAGTGTGGACAGATGGATGGATTAACACAGCCATATTTACAAACATTACAGTTCACATCTGTAGTTATATATCATATAAGCTAAGTAGCATTACATAAATTATAAAGTTTGTGCCTTTTCTTAAACCTCATTACTCCTCCATAACATTTTTTCCATGTGTTGTTCCAAGTTACATTATTTATGTAATTTACTCCTACCCTTTTCTAAAGATCCCACTTCCTGTTCTTTTATCTCTGTTACAATATTCATTACTTCAATTATAATTGGCTGAGATTTTGATTTTCACTTTCAAGAAACTCTTTTTTTGTCAGCTACCTGAATTAAACTTATCAAGGTCTTACTATGTCTAGGCAATTCAGAGCCTGTATCCCAGCTCAAAAAAATAATTTCCTTAGTTAAACTCATTTGCTTACTGAGTATTCCTGACAGAGTACTCTGTAAAGAATTTTTAAAATCTGCCAACTCATTGCACTCCCAAAACATATGTCCCCAGTTACCCATTTCTTCCCCATCACACCTCCAACATTTGCCACCTTCCTAGGAATTTTTTTTTGGAGTCTACTTGGGGTATAAAAGTATCTGTGCAAATGCTTCCAGTCAAAAATCTTAAATTGTCTAGATGTTACTGTACATTTGGGAGGCATACATATGTCCTCCCATTGTTTCTTTGTGAATTGCATATCTAATCTCTCTTCTCAATATTATCTGACCTCTTCTGATTCATTCCTATAGTTATTTTGCTATATTTTATATGCCCTACTAATTATTCTTTTTTTAACACTAATTTCTTTTCTAAATTCAATTAAAAAATTAACCAGTGCAACAGTATTTCATTTAGGATTCCCCTATCCCTTTCTCTTTGCTTATACTCTGATATCAATTCCTGATAGGGAAGGCAATCACTAGACTGTAATTCAAATGAGTCTACTTCAGAATGCTGAAACCCGAGATGATTGAAGACCACTTCATCGAGACGAAATAAACGAAAACCCAGTTCATCGACAGACCGGATCAACAGTGATCTTCCCAGGTTAGGTTCATAGGTGTTTACTAGGCTAACGACCACAAGGGCCTTTTAAGCCTAGCAATGCAGTGATACCCTTGATAAGTGTAAGCATGGGCCTGTGAGATGAACCATTTACAGGTTACCTGTGTCCATTAGAGACATAGGTGCCAAACCAGGGATGAATTTCTGGTTTCCCATCCAATTGTCCAAGCTGCACCTGAATTGGGTTAGGGAGGAACTCCACTTTAAATGTATTGGGAGCCTGTTCCATAGATGTGGTAGTTGCCGGGAAACTTACATATCTCTCCAGCAGGTCCTATTTATATCACAGGCAAGGTTTAAGTCTTTAGAACAGGTAATTCTGGTACTGTTTGTTTTGTGGATATGCAGGAGGTCCATCAGAGTGGGGTATGACAATGCCCTGTATGCCAGGCATAGATCTCCCCTCAAAAGCCTATAGGAGACAGAATACAGGGATAGGGGCTTGAGGACATTTTACTTACACCCTGTATTCTTTTAGTGAGGAAACTCTGTGGATGTTCCAATTGCTGGATATGCCAGGTTAGGTTACGTTATCACTCAGTCAACAACAAACAAAACCTAAATCGCAACATTCTACACCCTCCACACCCCCAATGTGGGTGGCTGCACCCCCCCCCACACACACACGGCCCCTTACTAAAAATTCCAACTCCAAGATTGCACTACAGTTGGGAAAAGGGCAAAGTTCACCTTCATGGCCAACAGGTTACTTACCCTGGGAAGATCTTCATTGATCCAGTCTGTCGATGAACTGGGTTTTTGTTTATTTCATCTCAGTGATGTGGTCTTTGATCATCTCGGGTTTCAATATTCTCGGGTAGATCCATTAAAATGTCTTCTTGGCCTCTTCCCATTCTATGACCTTTCCTTTTCTAATTATTTGTTCACAGTACTTTGATTCCTTTTACATCTTTCTCCAGTAACTTCCAGCCCCATCTTATCTATTCTCTGCACCCTTCCTTTCTTCATTCATTTGTTGGCTTAGATCTTAGTACACTTACTGCTACCTTATGAATATAATATTATGTATGATTAATATTATTCTCCTTAAGGATCTGCATCTAAAATCCCATTCTTTCCTTATTTCTTCAATTAACTGCTGCTTCATAATCATAATTACCCCTCTGCTTCATCATCATTATCAGGATTGGCTTTTGTTCATTTTCACAGGCAAGCAATGATATGTGAAATGTGACCATTAACAGACATCAATCAACCCAGACATTATCATTTCTACATCTCAGTAGAAGTACTCAGACCTATAAAAATTTGCCTCTCCCTCTCTCTTACATTTGTAAGATTAGCTTAGGTGTTATGCGAAATATATCATCGTAAAGGTCGGGTGGGATGGGGGTTGTTATGAAGTCCTAACTTAAAATAAAATCATCTGACAGTATGGTACAGCAATGGAAAAACTGGGACTCTACAAAGTAAAAATTCTCTTCTGCATTTCCACATCCTAAAGTAAATGGAAAGCAACTTTGAGACAACTTCCATAAAGTACCACATGGTAATACTTATGTTAAGCTTTTTTCCTGAATTAAATTTTGTAGTGGAATTATATGTTACAGTAAAAATGCAACCTAGATTTGAAAACAAAATCAGCCAAGCAAACCGTACTTTTTCCATTTGGATTTTTTTTTTCTGTGTGAGCAAGCAGCATTCAGCAGCATTACATTAAGCTTATATTTATCCACATCAGTACTAAATGATTACTGTAGCTAGTCAGCTTACTTTTTTGAGTAAGCCTCTGCTACCATTTAATGTAGTCTTCTACACTATGCTTACTTATTACATTCCTCAAGCCAGGAAGTGGTCCAAGTGCTTCTACTTCTTGTGAGTAATATTGATGTGTGGGTGTCTGTGTGTGTATGTGTGTGTATATATATATATATATATATATATATATATATATATATATATATATATATATATAGGTTTACCATCATCTGTGTGATCCTAACATATGCGAGCTAAGCTTTGTGCGAACAGACGAACCGAATGTGCAAAAAATGCAAACAGCTACTATTAAAAATGTCGAAAGGAACGCCCATGAATTTACTTCGCGAAATGCATAACATAAAAACATAAAAAATGGGTCTATTCTCCCATCTGGCACTTACTCCTTCTGGTTCAAGTTATTGTGGTACTTTGCGATATTAAATGAAAGCTTATATAACGATGGAAAATGTCTCACTGATACCTGGTTTCTAGCATTGTTTTGCAGATCAATACACAAACTTAAAAACCTTCAAAAAATAAAGTAAAAAAATCTTCAAATAAACGTGATAGACACATTTTCTAAGAATCCAAAGTAGGCACTCCTCTACCTAGAAAATTTCCTCCTGGGCACAATTTATGCTTATAACCTGGTCACAGCCATATTTCCTGTGACTGAAATACTTGCCCTACATTCCATACTATTTTTCTTATATCTGCCTTTAACTGTTAACTGCTAGGTATTTCATTAATGTTTCATTCCTCACCTTCTGAATTATTATTTTTTTAACCTTCCCTGAACTTAATGTGCAGGACATTATGCTTCTGTTTTGTTTCCCCTGACTCTTAATTATCTGTTTTACATATGAAAAGACTATGCTATTTCATCTCTTTCTTAAAAATCTTGCTACCAACCCCTCTGTTTTATTACGTGTAGGTCATACTTGTATGGTTTGTTTTAAGAAAATAATTGTATATGTTCTAATATTTTATAATAGGAACCTCTTTTAATGCTCTATACAGCAGCTGCATAAGAATGTTAACATTTATATTTTTTACATTTTTATTATGTCAATATTGAGCATATCTTCTGCTGAGAAGAGACAGATGCCCAGTCAGCCTGTCCCAGTTAAGAAATACAAACAAACAAACACAAATAATAAAATAAATTACTAAAATGCATACATACCATACTTATGTACATACCTCAAGAAGCATCCACTTGGAAACACTGCAGAGCAGCATTTCACAGGCTCAATCAATACATAAGTTAGCAATGGCTTCTGGTCCAAATGGAGTGGTCAGTAAGTGAGAAAAATGTGAATAACTATGGATATGTCATGCTTCATATTTCTGTCAATAACTTGAACTAGAAGGATGTTATATAGTACTATATAGAATCAAATGAAAGCATACACAATGTTGGAAAAAAAACCCTCCACACTGATAATTGGTATGTAACTACTACCATTTTGCAGGTATTTACATTTATTCATCCACTAATATGCAACTGTACATACACACTATCATATTTCTGTAAATATCTCAAAAATGCATTGACACCAACAAAACTGCTTAGCAGCAAATGGAAGATTGCATCTGCGTGAACAAAAGTCACACATTGCTGGGGTTGTTTTGCTATGGTTAGAGAAATATTAACAGCTGTGGTATAACTGCAATAATATTTATTTATTTATTTATTTGCAGTTTGTTTACTGGGATAGTCCACTGGGCCGAGAAGATGCCATTTTCAATGGAGTCCCGGGGAGAAAAGCTCCATAAAGACTTTAAACAATATAAGACAAAACAGCTCCATAAAAACATTATACAATGCAAACAAATCATAGCCATTAAGTAGTACAGTAAGACAGGTGAAGGAATAGTTTAAAAAAGAAAAAAAAAATCAAGTTTACAGTAGAACTTTAAAGAAGAAAATTAATAAAAACATTAGTAATATTCACAAATACATTTGATTAAACAATGGAAATATAATAGTAGATGCAAAGATTTTATCTGAGTTGCAGTAGGTAGGAATAAGGAAGAGTTAAGTGTGGAAGTAAGAAAGGAGGGTAAAGTAAGAAGTGGTAGTGTAAGAGTAGGGAGGTAGAGAGAAAGGTAGCTGCAGTATGATGAATGAGAAGAGAGAGTGAGGAAGAGAGGTAAAACAGGGTATAGTGCAGAGGGGAGTTATGAGGGGAAAGATCAAGAAATAAAATTTACTTTTTTGAAATTTATTGCTGACTATAACATCAGCTTTATGTTCAGACGACAAATTAATATCACCATTGTGAGGAGGAGCATGTGTTGAATAACTCTTAAATTTAAAGTTTCTTTTTTAACATTTACAGTTTTTTAAAATATGTACATTTTACAGGCAAGTTTCAAAACTGTATTTTCAGTAAATTAGACCACATACTGTCCTGCTCCCTTGACTCTACTTGCCAAATACCAACCCAGCAGGCAACTAAGATCTGAAAATCATCTACTTCTTAAAGGAAGAAAAGCCCATCTTACCCACTCGTCAACTCCTCTACTCCTTCACTGTCGCCAAACTATGGAACTCACTTCCTATTTCTATAAGAAACACAGGCAGCACCACCATCTTCAAACAAATACTGAAAAATCATCTCAACTCTTCCTGGCTATGTTCCTGCTTTGTAATCTAACCTCTTTCTTCTCCTTATATGATAATGAAACTCCTATGATGTTTGCTACTAATGAAACTCCTATGCTTTTTGCTACTACTGACTGATGATATTTTCTCCATATTTATTATTTCTTCATCACTTGCTGATACTAGTATAATAATGCTGATTAATATATCTCTGTTTATATCTCTCTGATTGAATTTATCTGGCATCCAGCTAAATTCCTGCTTTTATGTACATATTACTGTAATCAAACCAACTAGATTCATGCTTTTATGTATATATATATATATATATATATATATATATATATATATATATATATATATATATATTCTGTATATAGTACTGTAATCAACACCTACTAAATTCCTGCATTTATGTACATATTCTGTACATATTACTGTAATTACTATGTGTAACACTGTCTATACTTCTGTACCAATTAACTTTTTTCTGTATCTATGTTCTTGTTGGAGATTTCTTCCCGGGCCTCTGCTGAAAATGGACTCTTTTAGTCCTACTGGACTTTCCCGGTAAACAAATGCAATAAAATAAACAAATAAATAAAATAAATTAGCTCAGTCAAAAGCTGTACAGCCAGAAACTGTGCAGGTGTGAAGAGGTGTGAAACTGTACTTCTGCTAGGTTTTAATGAGTTAAAACTACCACTAGCATAGCAAGTAACCAAAGAGAAGCAGTTAAAATTTAACGACTGAAATGGATACAGCACGGGTGGAGTGATGGAAATGGCCGTTTGTCTCTTCCACACACAGCAGCTCTAGACTTAATCATGATATGAGTTGTCTTCAGACTTTCCTTCTGTGTGTGTGTGGGTGTGTGTGGGCGCACGCACGCGTGTGCATGCACATGAGCGTATATATGTTTGTGTGTGTATCTTGGTGCTGCTGAGCACAAATACCCAGCTATAATTAGCAAATACCCTAGCACCCAGTTTACTCCAGGCAATGAACCCTAACCTGCAAGTTATCATTTTTTACAACAAACGTAAATATTTGTTTTTGAATGTTTCTAACATTTCCTTTTCCTGTCTGTGTGGTATAAAACCCAAGAGTTAAATCCATATGTCACTTTCAGTCACCTAGAGTCCACAATAAGTAGAATATTTTTCATAACTGATGAATGCTCAGTAGCATGCCCCGCCCAAACAGTGCCCAACACCCAACACCAAATGACGTATACAAATATTTAATGAATATTCATGGTGATGTCCTTGTGATGAAAGGAGGTACTGTCAGCACAGCTAAATGGAATTTTGGTAAATAATTATATGTCATTTGTGAATATCAAATTGATTTATACAAGATGCCTGTGTTACAAATGTATTAAAACTGTGGGTCATACAAGATGCTGGTGTTAAAAATGTAATAGAACTGTATCTCCTGTGTATATCAAACTGATTTGTACAGACATTTGTGTTGAAAGGGTATTTGTAGAGTACTTGTGTTTGTGATGTATCCACAGTGTGCCCTACTGCAGAGAAAAGAAATGTACATGCACCATTGTAACTGTTTAAATGTATATGTTGTAACAGATTAAACTGGAGAGTTAACCTCAGTTCAGCAAACTTTAGGAAAATATCTGAAATTACATCACTTTATAGGTTAGGCCATAAAGATGCTATCTCACAGGTACCAAGGCAGCCAGAGACACAAAGTCTGTACTAGGAAGCTTTCTGTACTGTCTTTGGGGCGAACTAATTACACTCTGGAAGCATGGAGGTATGCAACTGTTTTATGACTTCCAGCACTTGCCAAAGATCTGAGCAAAAGCCCTTGTGTGTGTATTTTTACAAGTAGGTGCTAAATACTGCCATCTGCCAGCAATGGGGGGGGGGTGCATGAGAACTAGAAGTCAGATGACCGTAAATTATGTCATTCTGCAAGCCATCCCATCCGTAATGCTTTAGATATTATTTTGAGAAATCTCTTAGTGAGACTGAGCATTCTGTATTCAGTCTTGGGCCCCAAAACAACAAGAACCATTCACCACACCATCTGCCTTGCTCAAAGAAAGTTATAAGGGTATAGTAAGTTGCTTAGATTCAGTCATGAATATAGTGAAGCTTAGTTTAGATATGTTTTCTTTATTTATCTGAGCCTGTACTGCAATGTTATTTTAAATATTTCCTGTGGTTTTGAACTCTGATGTCACTGTGAATTGATATTTTGTATTGTCTTGTTTTTTTATTATTTATTATTAAATTTATTTAAACCTTTCATTGTGGCTGATCTTTGTAGAGATATTTAAGTTTTGAGAGTACTTGCATATTTATTTGGTGACACTGTGTGGGCCACTACTAATACCCTTGCTCTTGGTCAAACTACCATTTGTATTAATATTAGCTTTGCTCAGTATATTGGGTACCCCTGGAAGAGCCTTAAGCTAGCTGGCAGGAGTGTCTTATGGCAGTCATAACTACCTTATAGTCTGGGCAGAAGGAGGCATAGCTAGAAAACCTGTACCAGCCTTGCCCAGGTGTGTGTGTGTGTGTGTGTGTGTGTGTGTGTGTGTGTGTGTGTGTGTGTGTGTGTGTGTGTGTGTGTGTGTGTGTAAATCAAAACACAAAGAGTGTGTGTTAGCTACTTGGGCAGGGACACAAAGCAACGGTTTGACAGAGAGGGTGCTGAAGGCCTTGGCTTGGACATTCAGCTGAGATCTCAACTCTACAGCTGTGCCAATTGGGAGTCTTATTGGGGATCTGGAGAAAGATGCAAAACCAGTCCTGGACTGGCTGTGGTCTCTGTGTGCTCTTAAGGGAAATTGCACTTGATACTGAGAGCTGTGTCTGGAAATAGTGTGTGTGTACCTGTCATCCTTTCAGTGAATGTCCCCCACTGTTGTCAGCGGTGAGGATTGAGGCTCCTTGATTACTGGTCCAGTGGAGGATTGTCACAATCTTCACAGGCCTCATGAATATTCATCAAGTATTCAGCAGGTCAGTACAGCCTATGTTTAAGTGAATTACAGAATTTATATAGACAGTAGAGGAGTATGAAGATGCCAGGCGAGGCCTGCTCATTGAGCTGTTCTGATCAGTCAATGGTTCTGGTTTAAAACGTACTTCTTAACTTCCTTGTCATAGAATTCTGGACAAAGCAAAATATTCAAAAACTAACCACTCCAATGGCAAAGCACCCACAGCACTGAAACACTGTAGTCGTTAAGTGCTTTTGCCCTTACAGGACTTAATAAGAACTAATACAATATAATACTTAGTGCATTTAAGACCTACACAATTATGTTAGAACCAGTAAAATACTTCCATACATTAAGTCACATTCATTGATTCATCACTATTATTTAACCTCATCCCTTACATAGTCTGTTGCATATTCTCTGCAGTATACTTTTAATAGTAAGTTGTAACATTACTACTAATAACTGTTAACTTCTACAACTAATTCCTACTAATATTACATAATAACAACTTTTCATGGAGAGGGGGTACCCTGAAGAATTTATTTTACCTATTTTAGATAAAGTAGTGTTAAAGAATTGCAATGGTGAATACTTAACACTGCTGGTCAATTCTTGTAAAACAGCTCCAGGGACCAACAGGGCTAATCAAAGGGGGTTTGAGCACGCAATGGTTATAACATTTTCTGACAATACAAAGAATATGATGAAAGTAATACCAGAGAACTGGGGAATTGTGGCACGTGAAAATGAATTTATAGGACATGTAGGATTCACCCCCAGATTTGTTTTTAAAAGAAATGATTGACTTTAATAAATGGCTAAGCTTCTGGTATCATTCTAAGAGGATCCAGTATCTGTTGGCCTGGGACGACATGGTCGACAGGCCACGATGCTTTGCCAGAGATGGCCTGCACCTGTCGCCCCTGGGATTCTAGATACTGGCTAAGGTTCTTGCCGCCCCTATAGTGCCTTTTTTTAGGCAAGGTTCAAATGACAAATTCACAACCATGACAGGTACAGGCAAGAAAAAACTGAGGGTAATGCTACTCAATGCTATAAGTCTAAACCTCAAAATGCACTCACTCGAGGCACTACTTAAAATAGAGAACATCGATATCTGTGCAGTGACTGAGACCTGGTTCAAGGCTCCAAAGAGGACCTCTGCATTACCAGGCTATAACTCATACCACATCTTTCGGCCATCTAACCTGGACTGGAACACCAAAGGTGGAGGTGCGTCCATATTCATTAAGGATATCCACACCTCCAGGCTAGTTGCCCAACATAATGCATCCGAGATTATCCAAATGCAACTAACTCTGGGCAAAACTGCATTCCAAATTGTAGCTTGCTACAGATCCCCCACCATGTCCCAGGATTTCCACTCCTCTTTTTTTGATATACTGGAAAATATTAGGGTTCAACCAAACACCCTAATAATGGGCGATTTCAATTACCCCACCATTAACTGGGAAAAATACTCATGTACCAATTCCTTTACTCAACACTTTCTAGAATTCGTAAACTCCAATGCCCTGGTCCAACTTATCCACACCCTCACCAGGGACAACAATATCCTAGACCTAGCCATTACCAACATGAGTGACCGGTGTTCCACACCTGAAGTCAACTCCTCACTGGTCAGATCAGACCATATGCTAATCACCACAGATATCCACACCCCCCCCCCCATTAAGGAAACCACTGTAAAATATTTCTCCAAAGCCAACTTCATGCTTCTCAAGACAGACGTGGCGAACTTCACGACACCCATGCAGATAGATAATACAGTTATGACTGCTGAATCCTACACAAATGCACTCTATAAGCACTTACACAAGCGCATGGATCATGCTATCCCTAACAGAACCAAGATGCTATACTCCAAAAAAGAAGACTGATTTGGTGGCCCCCAGCTATAAACAAACTCTACAACAGAAGAAAGAAACTGTTGCAAAAGAGAATAAAATCCCATAAGTGGAGGAGCTCCCTGGTCAGCCTCAGTAAGAAGCTGAGATTCCTCATAAAAACCTCCAAAGCTAGCTACAAAAACAAGATTGCCACTGATTCTAAGGACAACCACAAAGCATTCTATAGCTATATCAAGAATCTCAATGGCAGCACCCAGATCTGCTCTGAGTTACAGCACAATGGCACAAAAATTACAGAACCAACTGATATTGCCAACATCCTGGCAGATAGGTTCAGTGCTAACTTTACCCCCCCTCTCATACCCTAAAGGGCCCATATCTATACCAGAAGAATGCAGAGTCCCTGTAATCACAACTACACAGGTAAAAACTACACTCTCTAAAGCCAAGAACACAGCACCCATGGGACCAGACAACATCCCAGGCTGCATTTTACATGAACTTCAGAATGAACTGGCTCCCCACCTAAGCACCATGTTCAGTCATAGCCTCACGTCAGGCTTTGTGCCCACTGAATGGCACACAGCAACAGTTATTCCACTCCACAAAGGGGGAGCCACCACAAACCCCGGGAACTATCGCCCTATTAGCCTGATGAGCCTGGTCTACAAGGCCATGGAACGTATCATCATAGGTTCATAGGTTCATAGGTTCATACTAGGCTATCTGCCCTAGGGCATTTATAAGCCTAGCCAGAATGTGTTTGGCTTTCGCCACCCATTTTAGATTTATTTTGCTATGCCCTTTTTCGAGGTTAGTATACTGTGCCTCTGTCTAACAGTGACACAGAAGTGATACCCGGGGTAAACCTATGATCTCCCATCCACTCATCAAGATTCCTCTTGAAGAGAGTCAATGAGGGACTCTGCTTAACCTGGACTGGGATTTTATTCCAGAGTGAAGGGAGCCTCTGGGTTATGAATCTGTCCCTCCAGCATGTCCTATTTATTTCAGTGCTGAGGTTCAAGTCTCTCGAGCGCGTAGCTCAATGGGATTTGGATTTTCTGAGGTGCAGCATGTCCAGTCAGGCACAGATTGCCTCTGAACAGGCGGTATGCCACTGAGTAGAGCTGGAGTTTCTTTAACCGGGCAGCATATGGCATCTGTTTGAGCCCTTTGATCCTCTTGGTGAGGTACTTTTGGGGTCTTTCCAGTTGCTGCAGGTGTCTGGTAAGGTACATCCCAAAAGGGGCATTGTATTCAATTATGGGCTTGATGAGGGATGAGTAAAGAGGCACGATGACCTCCCCTGATCTAGATGTGAATCCCTTCATGATTAGGTGGGCTATATAAAATGTTTTTCTAACCACTTTGGCCACGTGGTTGTCAAATGAGAGATTGCTATCAACTTGGGTCCCCAGGTCCCTAATTACTTCTTCTGTACTTAATGGATTACCACCTATGTGGAAATTTGTGGGCACTTTGTTTTTGCCAAAGGGGATGACTATACACTTTTTGGCATTTAGCTTGAGGCCATGGCTCTGGCACCAGTGTCTGTTTCTATGAGGCCCTTTTGGAGGATGCTTGTGTCGGCTGGAGAGTCGATTATGGTGCCCAGTTTGCAGTCATCTGCGAACTTGGTCAGCCACAGTCCTTCCGTGTTGGCCTGTACCTCCGAGAAATATATACCGAACAAGAGAGGTCCCAGGACTGAGCCTTGTAGGACACCACTTGTAACTGGTTTGGAGTCTGACATGGCTCCAGCAATTCTAACCATGTGGGTTCTGTCCTTGAGCCAGTTTGTAATCCATCTAGTGACATAGGGGTTTATATTTAAGCTGGTGAGCTTATCTATAATGCCCGAGTGGGGTATTGTATCGAAGGCTTTAGCGAGGTCCAGGTAGGCTGTGTGGACCACGTTCCCCTCGTCAGTCACCTTGGTGACTGTTTCAAAGAAATCAACCAGGTTTAAAAGGCAGGATCTGCCCTTAACAAAGCCGAACTGGGTAGGATCCAGTGTCTGTAGGTCCCCAATATCTTTATTTATGAGGGCCATGATGATCCTTTCCATAGCTTTGCAGACTAAGCTAGTCAGGCTTATGGGGCGATAGTTTCCAGGATCCGTTGAGGCACCACCTTTATGGAGAGGGACCACTGTTGCTGTACGCCATTCTTTGGGCACATATTCTGTAGTAAGGCTGAGATTGAACAGTAGTTTTATGTTTGGGTTTAGCTCTTCTTGGAGTTCATGTAGGACGCAGTCCGGGACACCGTCTGGTCCCATTGATGCTGTGTTTTTTGCTTTGGAGAGGGCGGCTCTTACCTGAGCATCTGAGATGTCAGGGGGGGCAGCACTCTGCTGGGATAGATATTTGCCCTTTTGGTGGGGAGGGGGGGAGAGTTTGCACTGAACCTGTCAGCTAGGATGTTGGCAATGTCTGTGGGTTCAGTGTATTTTTTGTCATTTTGGACTAATTCTGAGCATATCTGGGAATTAACACCCAGGTTCCTAACATAACTAAAGAAAGCCTTGTGATTATCCTTAGTGTCCTGTGCAATTTTTCTCTTGAAGCTGGCCTTAGACAATTTTATGAGTGCCCGTAGTTTTTTGCTAATACTGATCAGTGATGCCTTCCCTTTTTGGGATTTTGCTCTATCATTTAGTAGCTTCCTCCTTCTATTGTATAGTTTGTTTATGGCTGGGGTCCACCAGACAGGACGTCTGCCTTTGGAGGATTGGGTCTTGGTTTTTTTCGGGATCGCATGATCCATGCATTCCTGAAGGTGTTCATAGAATGCATTTATAAAGGATTCTGCGGTCTGGGCCGTATTTTCCACAGGCCCGGGGGCTTTGAAGGATTCCACCTCGGTTTTGATGAGTGTGAAATTTGCTTTAGAGAAGTTTTTCACTGTGGTTTTCTGGGTAGGGGGTGGGGTCGGGATGTGAATATCCAGTGAGATTAGTTTATGGTCTGATCTTACCAGTGAGGGATACACTTCTGGTCTGGAGCATAGAGTCCCCATGTTGGTGATGATCAGGTCCAGTATGTTTTCCCCTCTTGTGGGAGTGGTAACAAGTTGTTCCATAGCATTTGAGTTTATAAATTCTAGGAACCTTTGGGCTAGGGTGTTGGAGCTAGAGTAATGCTCCCAGTCTATGTTTGGGTAGTTGAAGTCGCCTAATATAATGGTGTTTGGAGAGACCTTCATATTTTCCAGTGTTCTCAGGAAGGCCGAGTGGGGTTCCTGGGTTTGGGAGGGTGGTCTGTAGCAGGCTATAAACTGGAAGGCTGTTTGACCCACTGTTAGTTGCACATGGATAGTCTCTGATGCTTCGTGCTATGCCACCAACCTGGAGGTGTGGGTATCTTTGATGAATATCGATACTCCCCCTCCTTTTGTGGTTCAGTCCAAGTTTTGGGGCCGAAAAACATGGTATGAGGTATAACCTGGTAGTGCTGGGGTGCTCTCGGGAGCCCTGAACCAGGTTTCTGTTACTGCACAGATATCGATGTTCTCCATGCTAAGGAGAGTTTCGAGTGCGTGCATCTTGAGGTTTAGACTTCTGGCGTTGAGTAGCATTACTCTTAGTTTCTTATCCCTTGTGATACCTATGGAGGTGGGTTTGTCTTTTGAGCCTTGCCTAAAAAAGGCACTATAGGGGTAGCAAGAGCCTTTGCCAATATCCGAAAGCCCAGGGGTGACAGGTGCAAGCCGTCCCTAGTGAAGCATCGTGGCTTGTCGAGCATATCATCCCAAGCTGACAGGCATTGGATCCCCTTTGAATGACACCAGTACTTAAGCCAATTGTTGAAATTGATCATCTTGTCTTCATATTGTGGCATCATTCTTGGTGAGGGTAAGATGCTACTCAAGGTCAGGGTCATACCGGCCTGGGCTACATGCTCAGAGAGCTCCTTTATGTCTCTTTTCATGTAGTCCAGGGAGGTATGTCTCAGGTCATTCACACCAGCATGGACAATGACTGAGTCATATTTGTACTTGCCTTGGAGTGACCTGAGTGCTTGTGTTATGTGGCGGATCCTAGCGCCTGACAGGCTGCTCACCATGACCCTCTCCTTGTTCAGCCTTGTGAGCGGGATGTCAGTGTGCCTGACGATAGAGTCACCTATGACAAGTGTATCAGGTGTGTTGTTTAGTCTTAAGGGCTATGACTGTTCGGCACACTGGCTTTGTGAGATATGTGTTGCATGTGTTTTGTTTTGGGGTAGCAGTTTCTTGGGTGTCTGCTTTGGAGGTCTCTGCTGCTTAGGCAGATCTTTATTTAGAGTCTCCGAGTATGTTTTTGTGTGATTATGTGTTTGGTTTGCTGTCGTGGTAGGTCTATGAGAGACTGGAATTGTAGTGAGTGTGGTTTCCTTCTCCTCCTAACTGGTTATGCCAGTACTGAGTTGAGAGAGCTTAGCCTCCAGTTTGGCTATATGGTTGCATCTCTCACATTTGTTGGAATTTGTTGGGAGGAGGAGAGGGTTGTCTGTGTACATGAGGCAGTTGTAACATTGCCTCAAGATTCCCAGATTCACCAGCTGGACCGGAGAGGAGATTGACAACTGACCTTTGGACATGCTAGAATAATATTGGGAATTCCTTAATAATTGAAAACAAGGGCCAGTGGAGAGTGAGGGTGTAGTGCTTTTAATTTTTAGTGCTGACTTATATAATTGCTTTAGTGAGCAAGTGCCAGGTAACTTAAGTGCAATGTGTTACAGGTAACTTAAATGCAAAAATGACAAACAGCAACTTTCTTTCAAGTGAAACAAGGAAATAAGTACAGTAAGCAATGCAGATATCACTAGTGATCCACAGAAGTGCTGAGAAGCCGCGTATTAGGTGGAATTAGCGTTCCAGTGAAATAACAAGCAAACAAACAACAAGCATATAAACAAAGCTAGATTCAGCAGGCCTGGATCTAGTCTATGCTACAGCAAACAAGGTGTACCAATTTCAGTAAGATACAGTTCAAATATTCAGGCACTATAAACCTTTAACCAGAAATTCCCAGCTCAGAAGGGCAGAGTCCAGCCTCTTCTCCCACAAGAGTGCAGACCACAAACCTTCTTAATGTAAAATAACTGGCCTGAAGCCCAAGTGCTTAAACCAGAACTAATACACTTTAAGAATAACAGACACTGGGCTCTCAATCAGCAGTTCCCAACTTAGAAGGATGAAAGCTACCTGTCCTGCCACCACAGTGCATGCCACAAACCTTCCTAATGTAAAACAACTGGTCTGAAGCCCAAGTGCTTAATCCAAAAGACTTAGAATGATAGCTACACTTTAATCAAATTACTACCAAGCAGTAATAAATACAATTGAATACTTTAGATGGAACTCATAAACAAAAGCATTGGTAACCTCGAAACTCTGGACCTCACCCAGTTCAGGTTTGTGAAAGCCAGATAATGCCTCCTGAACCTGATCGACTTCTTTGAAACAGTCACCAAAGACGTAGATGAGGGTAAGGTGGTTCACACAGCCTATCTTGACCTCATCAAGGCTTTCGACACTATCTCTCATTCAGGAATTATAGATAAACTCACTAAACTGGGTATAAATCCCTATGTCACAAGATGGGTTGCCAACTGGCTTACTGACAGAACCACACTGTAAAAGTTGCAGACTCCAAATCTGACTTCAAACCAGTGACAAGTGGAGTACCACAGGGTTAAGTCCTGGGTCCTCTCCTGTTTGGTATCTACTTCTCTGAAGTACAGGCCAACACAGAACGTCTCTGGCTAATGAAGTTCGCAGATGACTGCAAATTAGGTGCCATAGCTGAGTCCCCAAATGATGTGGGCATCCTACAGAAGGGTCTTACTGAGACAGATGCCTGGTGTCAGAGCGATGGCCTCAAGCTCAACACAAAAAAGTGCACTGTCTTCCCCTTTGGTAAAAACTCTGTACCCATGAACTACCACATAGGTGGCAGTTTACTTAATGCCGAATGTGTGATAAGAGACCATGGGACTCAGGTGGACAGTAGTCTCTCCTTTGATAATCACATCACCACAGTAGTCAGGAAATCCTTCTAAGTGGCACACCTCATCACAAAAGGGTTCTCATCCAGGAAAAAAGAGGTCATTGTTCCCCTCTACTCAGCTCTCATTAGATCCAATATAGAGTACAATGCCCCCTTTGGAATGTACCTCACAAGACATTTGCAAAAGCTGGAAAGGCCGCAGAAGTACCTCACAAAGAGGATCACTGGACTCAAACAGATGCCCTATGCTGACTGTCTCAAAAAAACTTCAGCTTTACTCCGTAGCATATCGCCTACTCCAAGATGATCTCTGCCTAACATACAAAGCTATGTCAAACCCAGAGCTGTTGGACATGCTACACCTAAAGAAATCCCAATCCCTCCGAGCTACACACTCTAGGGACCTAAACCTTGTCACCACAATAAACAAAACATGCTGGAGGGATGGATTCCTGTCCCACAGACTACCCATACTCTGGAACAAGCTACCCATCTATGTCAAGCAGAGTTCCTAAGTAGCACTCTTCAAGAAAAATCTTGATGAGTGGATGGGAAATAGGAAATTCACCCCTGGGATCACTTCTGTGGCTCTGCTTGACAGGGCACAGGAAAATAACTTCCTTGGGTGGCAAAAGCCAGGGAACCTTGTTGGCTAGGCTTACATAGGCCCTTGGGACGGCAGCCTAGTACATACCTATGGATCTATGAACCAATGAATACAAATTTTAAAGCAATTATAAAAAGACTTTTTTTGTGGAGTGTCAATGCCCATATATCTTCTTCTTTTGGCTGCTCACTTTAGGGGTCGCCACAGCGGATCATCTGTTTCCATTTCTTCCTGTCCTCTGCATCTTGCTCTGTCACACCAACCACCTGCATGTCCTCTCTCACCACATCCATAAACCTTATCTTAGGCCTTCCTCTTTTCCTGTTACCTGGCAGCTTCATCCTTAGCATCTTTTTCCCAATATACTCTGCATCCCTCCTCAGCACATGTTCAAACCAAAGTAATCTTGCCTCTCTGGCTTTGTCTCCAAACCTTCCATCCTGGGCTGACCCTCTAATATACTTATTCCTAATCCTGTCCACCCTCGTCACAACCAGTGCAAATCTTAACATCTTTAATTCTGCAACGTCCAGCTCTGACTCCTGCTTTTTTGTCAATGCCATTGTCTCCAACCCATATAACATAGCTGGTCTCACTACCCTCTTGTAGACCTTCCCTTTCACTCTTACTTGTACTCATCTGCCACAAATCACTCCTGACACTATTCTCCACCCACTCCATCCTACCTGTACACTCTTCTTCACCTCTCTTCCACAGTCACCATTACTCTGAACTGCTGATCCCAAGTATTTAAACTCATCCACCTTCGCCACCTCTACTCCCTGAATCCTCACCATTCCTCTATCCTCCCTCTCATTCACACACATATATTCTGTCTTAGTCCTGCTGACCTTCATTCCTCTTCTCTCTAGACCATATCTCAACCTCTCCAGGGTCTCCTCCACCTGTTGCCTACTCTCACTACAGATCACAATGTCATCTGCAAACATAATAGTCCACGGGGACTCCTGTCTGATCTCGTCTGTCAATCTGTCCATCACCATTGCAAATAAGAAAGGGCTCAGAGCTGATCCTTGATGTAATCCCACCTCCATCTTAAACACATCCGTCACTCCCAATACAGACCTCACCACTGCCATACTACCCTCAACTATATCCTGTACCACTCTTACATACTTCTCTGACACTCCCGACTTCCTCATACAATACCACAACTCCTCTCTAGGCACCCTGTCATATGCTTTCTCTAAGTCCACAAAGACACAATGCAACACCTACTGACCTTCTCTGTACTTTTCCATCTACACTCTCAGAGCAAACATCGCATCTGTACTGCTCTTTCCTGGCATGAAACATACTGCTGATTACTAATCATCACCTCCCTTCTTAACCTAGCTTCCACTACTCTTTCCCATAACTTCATGCTGTGACCGATCTATTTAATCCCTCTGTAGTTACTACAGCTCTGCACATCACCCTTATTCTTAAAAATCATCATGAATGCTAAAACATTCTATTTAGAAAACATGAAACACAGAATTAAAAGTGGAGGATATTAAAGTAATACGACAGGGGTAGTATACCTTGTAGTTTGTCAGATGTGCTCAAGTTATATAGGCAAAACTCATAGAGCCCTACGAAAAAGAATATACGAGCATATTTACAACATAAACAGAAAATAGATGACAAATGCATTGACAAAACGCGCTTGTGTTTGCAAAAATTTCAAAAGGTTCAAATTTCGGTTCTTGAAAAAATTAAATGTGATCTGACAGGTGGTCCCTGGAAAAATGTACTAGAGGAAAAGAAACTGCATTGGCAATTGAAATTGAACTCTACAGCATTTCCAGGACTGAATGAAACAGTCAGTATTAAAAGTATACTGCAGAGAATATGCAACAGGCTATAGGGAGCGGGGTTACTTAATAGCATTCAATCAATGAATCTGACAATGTAGGGAAGTATTTTATTGGTTCAAATGTAATAAGTTTTAAATGCAATAAGTATTATATTGTATTAGTTCTTATTAAGTCCAGTAAGGGCAAAAGCACTTAACGAAGACAGTGTTTCAGTGCTGTGGGTGCTTTGCCATTACAGTGGTTAGTTTTTGAATCTTTTGCTTTGTCCAGAATTCTTTGACAAGGAAGTTAAGTAGTACATTTTAAACCAGAACCATTGACTGATCAGAACAGCTCAATGAGCAGGGCTTGCCTGGCATTTTCATACTCCTTTACTGCCTATATAAATTCTGCAGTTCATTTAAACTTAGGCTGTACTGACCTGCTGAATACTTGATGAATATTCATGAGGCTTGTGAAGATTGTGATGACCCTCTAACTAAGTATTACATTGTATTAATTCTGATGAAGTCCGGTAAGGATGAAAGCTCATAATGAATAAGGTGTTTCAGTGTGAATAAATCATGTTTTGTGGACGCTTTGCCATTGGAGAGGTTAGTTTTTTAATTCTTAGTTTTTACATTGAAGTTGGAGTTGGTATGAAGCAAAAGATAATGGGGGATATAAGGCCAAAATCAGGAACATATGTTAAATACTCTTAGAAAACTGCAAGAATAACAAGCTTTGCATTACCATGCATTTTCTGAAGGATATGTTATCTAAAACTCAAATGTCTTCATATAGTGACTGCAGTCCTCATTGTTTTGCTTGAAACATCATGAATTTTATAAGCAAAAGACAAATAAAAGAGATTAACAATCTGTGCAGTTGACAGTATGTCTTCAAGAAATACTGCACTTTGTCAACACTTCTTCCCTGTACTTCAGTAATGTAGTGTCTCAAACAATACCACCCTAACAACATAACATGATTATCCCTGTCTGTATTCAAGTGCAACTTGGCTATATGGATGGGTAAAAGAAAACTTTACCCCAGGACTGCTTTTTGTACTAACAGACAGAGAAGATCAGGCAGCTCCTAAATGCTTCATCCCATGCATAGGTCCCCTCAAATTATCTATGCCATGATCTCAGTATTCTCATTAGGGTTAATATATAATTATTGACCATGGGATGACAGACTGAACAACTGTTCAACAACATAATCCTATATCTATGCCATTAACTGAGTTATTCTCACTAGGGTTAATATATAATTATCGACCATGGGATGAGAAACAGAACTGAGCTACAACATAATTTCTAAATTTAAAAACTGAACTTTAATGAATGTGGTTCGACTGTATGTTCATACTTTGTTCCATATTTTTGTCAAGAAAAGTTGAGAAATATTTTGCTTTCATTGTCAGACTTGTGTGTTTTATCATACATTTTGTGATAGAAATACTAAGGCATAATCACACGTACCAGGGTCATTTCCATATGATGTCAATAGCAGATCTGCATGTCAGTCAATCATATGTCAGTTGCATATGAGAACACGTCCACTTGGCATGCCAATCACACAGGCCATGCCCACTTCTGCTCAATCTGGCTAAGAGTTAAAAGGCTACAATTATTCAGAATATTCATCCATGTAACCCATCCGATGTTATACAATGAATGAAACTGTATTTCCTATCACTCATAATGCAATTACTGCAGTACAGTTATCACCATATCATGAAGTGCATAGCAATACAGAATCATGATGGACAGCTCAGAGTTATAGTTCAGTTATTCCCTTAATTGTTTTTCATAATGTCTTTGTGATATGATACATAAGGCCTACAGTGCTATGTCTCACACCACTAAGCTGAAATAGACACATACTGGTATAGTTATCCATCTCTGTAGTACAAAATATAAGGCCTATTGCCTTGTGCAGTACCATCAAAGTCTAGTCAGAGTCTTGTTGCTCACTGTGTTCACATACATCATGATTTTTAATCCTACACACTAATGTAAAGCATAGTATGAAAAATGATTGTTCTTTTCATATATGTTAATGGCATATTTTAAATAAAAGCAAAGAACAGCACCACCCAATGGGACTGGGTTAGCTCTAAATCACTAGACTTAAGAGCAAGTACCTCTAAAGGTGTTACTAGCAGAAATGCTGCCTTATCTCCAAATGGTGTACTACAGCTGCCAGAACATCTGTGCTCTATTTCATTTAAATCAAGGATCACTGAGTGCATATATTATAGATTATCATGAGGCCTTTTCAAAGATTATTGCTGCTATATCTGCTATTTTCTACTGGACTGTGCTTCTAAATCAGTATGCAATCTGGAGCTACAGAGATGGATGATTATAGTCACTGTGAGCACCACAGCATACTGTAAAAGTGTGAATCCCTCCAATTTTCAGAGGTTCACACCTGAGTCTTTATAAAGGTACTACCTAAATCACTTGCAAGAGACATTATTTAGTCGTTGATGTTCTGTGAGTTCACCAGTCCCTTGGGCATTTTGTTTTTGTTTGCTAAAGGTGGATATTATTAACATGTTATGTTAGATTTTGTATCACAATCTGGTAAAATGCCATAGTCAGATGATATTATTTCTTGTATATTTTTGCTTTTACTAAAAATGTTTCAGAAACTAGCAATATTGAATGTGTATTTCCTTGGTGGTAGTCACAAGTTATTCATTTCCTTTTTATATTTGTGCTTAATTTATTTTATTTTATTAAATGTGTTTAATGGGGCAGTGCACTGATGGAAAGTGACCATATGCAATTAGAGCCCAGGTGAAAAATGTTCACAATTATCATACAATGAAGTATAAATAATAATAGGAAAAAACAGTTTAGGAGTCGCAAAACGTACAATAACTGATAAACAGAATGGAAGAAAATAAGCACAGCTAGCTAGCTAGGTTTGTTCTAAAAGGTGAATAACACAAAGGTGGAAAGATATAGAGCTATGTACAGTTTAATGGAAAACTTACACAGTCTTTTGAGGATGGTTTGCAGAGAGAGGCTACACTGACATTTCATTTTGGGGGACAAGAGCATTTGGCTTGCAGTTGAATGTGGATAATTAGATCCTTTCTCAATTTAGACAAGTCACAGTTTGTACTGTTCTGAGAAAGGGATTACCAGAGAGTGGAAGCCACTACTGAGAAAGCATGTTTACTCAAATGAAGTGAGGATCTACGGATGGAGACTGATGGTGCATTTTGTCACAGGTTGTGCAAGCTATAAAAAGAGATTTTTTTCATTGGGTGTTGCACAAACATTGGGCAAATGTTTCAAGGTATAGAAGCTTAAATAGTTGGCTGAGAAGCAGTAGGTTGGACCTTTGCTTAATGGACAGCCATTTACTTATTTTGCTTTTGTAAGAGAGAGGCAGTGGTGCTCTTGTGTGTATGGGGGGGGAGGGGGGATAATCTAGAAAATTGAATTAGAGATGGCTTGGAGTTTAGTGGAGTTAGCTGAGGACGTAGCTGCAACAATGGAGTCTGTACACTCCTGCAGAGCTTTAAGTATTCCCTTTACTAATAGCAAATCTGGAATAGATAAAAAGTGAGATTTATTATCCAACGCAGTAATGAATTAATCTTTAATCTGGTTTTGTCAATGTGGATATGAAAGTTGAGTAACCGATCAAGCCAGAGTCCTAGTTATTTAAAGGAACAATACAAATAAATGTATTACTCACTATTAAAGTAGAGACAAGTAAAAAAATCTGAAAGCTATACTTACTTGTCGCTACTTTAATAGTGAGTAATACGTTTATTTGTATTGTTCTTTGTTTGGTATATACTCACTATGCATGGCAGATAATTCTAACGTAAATGAGAAGACGGGAACTGATAAAATGAAGACTGCACTTATGTTTATGTCATCGAGTATGGGAACAGAGTCTGTGGGAGGAGCAGTTAACCCCCTGTTACAGGTGAATTTTGAACATTTAAATGAAAGTGATCTGATTGATACCACAGATGATGCTACTTTTGATGCCATTATAAACGAAGTAGAGAATACTGCATATCGTCTCAAAAGGCTGACATGGCAGCGTTATCACATGGAAGCCAGTATGCACAACCAAGTCATTCCGAGATGAATCAATATCCAGAACTACTAGCAAGATGGCAAGCGATAAACCTAGAGACTAGTTTTTGCTATATGCGCTTGCTAATAGAGTTTTTCAAACCAGAAGAAGAGAAAGCAGTAGCTTTCATTCAAGACAGACAAGCAGAACTGGAGAAATATGAGTTAACCAATACCCAAATTACAAAACTAGAGACACTGCAATTTAATCTCAACATGTATGAAGCAAGACTCAAAGAACAGAAGATTAAGAAGTTATCAAGAGATATCGCGGATTTTAAGAATGGTCAAATCTTTGAATGGCCTAGAGAGGAAAGGAGATCTGAGACTTGCCCATTAAGATCTGTAGATGAATATAAAAGATAATCAAGGTGTAATAACTCAGAATAGAACACCTGTAGTTATGGAAGGTATACCAACTACTTGCACTAATAGTGACTCTACACAAGTGATAGAGACTCTTATTACTACTTTAGCGGTCAATCCAGATAAACCCGTGGATATAGGCACTCTTCCAAAGACAGGAGCATTTCATGCCCCATTGAATCAACATCTACCGGTTTTCCTCAAACAAAATCATTACAGAAACCCAAGGGCTATGAGTCAGGACAGGAAAAGAAAGAAAACCATGAATTGAATCAACACTCTCTAGTAGTGAATTTGTCTGATTATTCTTTGAAGCTGGAGGAAATTAGTATATTAGAGAAAGGGCTTACATTTATCCCCTCTCTGAAATCAGACTTGATTGAATTTGTACTGGATTTGAAGTATTTTGCAAGAAATGTGACTCTACGAAGTATATATAGGAACAGTAAATCGGAGAACAAAACACTTAAGAAACCTAGTATATTTGCCCCCATAAATCATCCGGCAGTGGACTTATTCACTCGCATGTGTAATGATGAGGTTGAGCAAATAAGAACAGGGAAAGATATTAAACATTACCATAATTTAACTACACAATAGAGACAAGCCTTGTTTAATCTGCAGCATAATGAAAAAATAATATTAAAACCTGCAGATAAAGGAGGAACTATTGTCATTCTTTCTTCTGAATGGTATAGGAACAAAATGCTTGAGATGTTTAATGATAAGGAAACATACTCCGAAGTACATCCTTGCAAATTAGAAAAAAGTATAAAAAAGGTACAAGATCAGTTGTATGATATGCTTATGGAAGGTGCCATAAACATTGATCAGTATAACTTTCTTAATGTTGCCTATCCCACTGTTCCATCTATAAGTGGATTACCTAAGATACACCCTCCCTTACGCCCCATTGTGGCAGGACAAGGATGGGTTACTGAATATATGTCCATGTATGTAGAAAAAGAGTTGAAAGGAGTATTACTTAATATATCTAGTGTCTTAAGAGACACAGATGATTTCTTGAAGAAGTTTAGATTGATTATGGATACATTGTCAGATAGAACAGATCATCTACTGACCACTATGGATGTAACAAGTTTATTTACTTCAATACCTAATGAATATGGGATTGAAGCAGGGAGAAGAATTATTGGACAAGAAGGATTTAATAACAATAATGTCAACCTTATCTGTTCCCTTTTAGAAATAATATTGAATACGAATTTCTTCATCTATGGACCTTCCATCTATTGGCAGCATTGGGGTGTTGCCATGGGCATCCCCTTCGCCAATAGTTATGCAAATATAGTTCTTTCTGATTGGGAGAAGAGATACATCTTAACTACTACTAATCCATGGTATGCTCAGGTCAAATATTATGGTCGTTTTGTGAATGACCTGTTCCTGCTTTGGGAAGGGGATGAAAACCAATTTTTGTTGTTTATGCAGTACCTTAATGATACGACCACAGTTTTGAAATTTACAGGGCAATGTTCACGCATTTATGTCAATTTTTTGGACATTAATATTCTATTTGACCATGGAAGGCAGGTTCAGACCTCTCTGTATAGGAAACCAACTTGGAGAAACCATTATCTCCACAAAATTAGCATGCATCCCAAGCATGTTACGAATAATATAATGAAAAATGAACTTACTAGGATCTCAAAAAGATGCACACAAAACGTAAATCTGCAAAAAGAAATGGATGACCTGAAAGAACATCTACATAAGCATGGTTATACTGAGAGAGATACGAATTTAGCAATGGACATATTTCATAGTAACCAAGTAAATAGATCAGAAGTTAACTTAAAAAAGAAAAATCAAGGAGCATCCTCTATGCATCTAATGATTACATATAGTACAGATAATAAACTGATCAAAGATATCATACATAAGTATTGGCCGATTCTTACTCAAGATGTGAAACTTCGTAATATAGTAGGAGATAAACCACAATTTTGTTATAAGAACAAAAAGAACATCAAGAGGCTTCTATGTATGAAAGATGGATTCTCTAAACCCAAGTTAGCAGGGTGCAAAGGCACTTTTAGATATGGGAACTGTTCTGCATGTGAAAATATTGATACTAGTAATACATTTAAACATCTGGATATGGGCAAAGACTTTACTTTTCACTGTAAAGCTACATGTACTTCTCAGAATGTCATTTATTTGGCAACTTGTAAAAATTGCTTATCATTTTATGTTGGTAAAACTAACCAAATATTTAAGAAAAGAATACTTCGACATCTCAGTGATATCCGTAGAGAAGATTTGCATAATGCATTAGCGTTACATGTATCTAGATTTCCAACTTCTCCAAATGTCAATTTCAGGCAAATATAAATTATGAAGTTCATAATCCCAACTAGAACCACATTGGTTAATGTGTACTCTTGACGTTAAATCATTATAAACTAACATTCCACATTGGGCTGGATTAGCTGCAATTGAATTCTGGTTGAATAGAATTAATATCTATAGCCCTGGTTATAACACCTTACTTATTTGTATGGCGGAACATATTCTCACAAAAAATGTTTTCTATTTTCAACATGACTGTTATTGGCAAATACAAGGTACAGCCATGGGGGCCTCTTTTACCCCAATTTATGCTGACCTCTATATAGGGTATGTGGAGGAGCATATTATTTATGATGAACTTCATAATTTATATTTGCCTGAAATTGACATTTGGAGAAGATACCTGGATGACTGTTGGCTGGTCTGGAAAGGAGGTAGTGAATATTTGGATGAGTTTATAGAACATCTTAATGGAAATATATGGGGAATTCACGGTTGATTACCATCAAAATGAAATTCATTGTCTTGATGTGTTTTTACAGCGTCAGTCTGATAATACACTAAGAACTACTGTATATCGTAAATTTCCAGAATATACCACCTTGCTACATGCCAACAGTCTCCATCCCAAACATGCAATCAATAATATTCCCAAATCTCAGTTCTTATGCCTTAATAGGATTTGCTCTTCTCAACAAGACCTGATACAACACCATGAGGATTTAGCCAATAGATTTTTAGCCAGGGGATATGCAAAACAAAATGTTAGTTTCGCCATGCAGTGGTCTAGAAACCAATCCAGGGTTACATTACTACAATACCAACCACATCACAAGCAGAATAATAATGACATTTTGAGGTTTGTTACAACATATGGCAGGAATACAGTGCACCTTATGGATATTGTTGATAAGCATTGGAACATCTTAAAAACTCATTCACAGTTGGAGGACTACCTTGGGGACAGGTGTTCATTCTCATATAGAAAAGGTAAGACCTTAGGGTCACATTTTTCTCATTATAAGAAAACCACATTTCGGGATGCTATTTATCAACAGAAAACTCTCATGGGGGACAAACTGGTTGGATCATATCCTTGTGGACACTGCAAATTTTGTAAGTACGTGTTTAAAGCCAAAACTTTCACTATCAGGAACACTGGACAACTTTACAATATACATTGTTTTGGTAATTGCAGTACGGAATGGGTTGTTTACCTTGCGACCTGTACTTGCCAAGCCTTTTATGTAGGCCAGACATCTAGACAATTTAGGTTAGAATGTCTGAACATATAGGTGATATCAGGAATGCCCGAGCTACCAATGCATTATACAGACATACACTCATTCACCCTACTGCCAAATTTTCATTTACAATTATTGATAATATTACTGGTAATAGATCTTTTAAAATTGGTTGGCATGATATACTTAATAGGAAGGAAAGAAAATGGATAGTGAAACTTGGTGGTCTTTTTTCTCTTGGACTCAATGATAAATTGTAATATTTCTTTCATTTTGTATTTGTGCCTCATACACTTGTGGGTATAATATTTATCAATTGACATGCTTATTTTATTCTGCTTAATATAATAATTATTTAGGCATTGTACATCTATAACATTATCTTGTTTTTGTTATCATTCCAAAACAGGAAATGATGTCAAAGTTTTTGATTGGAACAGGTATTTATTGCAAGGTCTTTTCTTGCTGCCTGTGATTATACTACTGATGAAAGCTATTTGCTGAAACCGGTCTAGTTCCAATAAATTACTTCTCATTCATCCTAGGTGCTGGCTTCTTTTTTGTTTTATACATGTTTGTTTGCCTTGCACTTGCCGTACTTGCTAGCTCTGACCTGCCTTTAAGTAGAAGGTGAGCCAGAAAAGAAAATGATGGAAGATGCATCAGCACAGGATGACCATGCTAGATGGAGGATGGCACAGTATCCACTGGCACTGGCAAACAGGCAGCAGCTACCCACAGTAAAGCATATCCACTACAGTACAAAACTAGCAACCCATGTAATAAAGCACAAGGGGCAAGGTGCAATTATCATCATTTACACAGGTGGAGAAGGGAGCACAAGTGTGTAATGTCTTCCACAGGAACATGTGTTAGTTCTGTACAAAGTACAAACTTTGCAGTGCACTGTGCATGTTTGCGTATGTGTATAAGTGTGCGAGTGTTTGTATGTGTGTGTTTGTGCGTGTCTGAGGTGAGTATGAAGGGGATTACTGAAGAGTGTTTTGGAAGGGGCCACTGTTATTGGTTGTCTGTGAGTGTGAGGCACTTAGATCTGCAAGTATGTGCATGTCAATATGCTGGGACACAGGCTTTGCAGTAGTTGCTGCACTGCATTTCAGTCAAACAGACAGGTCCAGGGCATGCATGGAAGATAAGCGGGCATCTCATGTGCACTTCTGCCCACTGGAGATGCCTCCACCAGGAGTTTCACTGGTACTACCATGGCACTGGCCAGATGTAGGTGTGCTGTATGACTTTTAGTGATGTCTGTTACCAGATGTGCCACTGCCAGAAGTACTGAAGAAGGTGTGGTTTTACAATGAAACTGGTAGACATCGTTTTAATGGACCTCCGTATTTCTACAACAATAAAATCATTATTTGGATATAGGTTATGGTTTTGGCTGTGCTTGCTGGATTTATTGTAGTTTGGACGCTGCCAGAAGTACCACAATCTCAGGGATACCATCTCCTGCTTGTAGGCACCTCCATATATGATGTTGCTGCTGAAATGCTGGAGCTGTGTGACAGTACCTTGGCCATCCACATCCATGATGGCTACCATCTGTAGAGGCAGAGGTGGACTGGCTTCATTAACTACACCTGTCATATAGTATGGGAACATAGGGGGGATGTGCTTTCTATCAGTATGTGACTGTCACACATATGGGACGTGCACTCCTGTAGGTCATCCCACACACCCTGTAGTACAATTATCAGCTCTGAAAAGGCTGAAGTGGTAATAGCCAGTGTCTACACAATGGTCCTCTACATACGTTGGGTCACAATCATGGACACAGTTAGTTATGGAAGAGAGCAGTACCCATGCCATCTATGTGCACCAGTATGCATAGCCATGTGGTCACTCCTCACTCTAGGGGGTTGTGGCAGACACTGATGGCTGGGCCACAGGAGGTAACCCACTGACCTGACTGCTTGTGTCTGCACCAACCTGCACTTCCTGTGTGGTGTCTCTCTGTTCAGTAGTATCCATAGGCACAGAGGCTGTGTCCATGGTCTAGGTAGGAGATCTTGCATACACACTCTCTGTGTCCAGCAATGACACCTTACTACCTGGCTGTGCCAGCTATCATTGTCAGGACTGGACCTCTCCCCAACATCAGGCAATGGATGTTCCACAGTGATCAAACTGGATAATCACCTATGAAAGCAGAAGACCCAGTATAAGTATAACCCATTATCTCAACTTGACTCCCTGTGCAGACTTAATAGGTCAGTGACTACTGACAATAGTGTATAATATAACTTTACATTGTGCAATTGCCCATAGAGGTTGCTTCTCTGATATTCCTAAATTATGTGAAGCACACAGTGTCAGTGTCAACTTCACTAATAAAGGGGGTCCTTCAAAATGTATTAAATTATTAAATGTAAATAAATAAAATAATAAATAAAATTCATAGGTTAATAGAGGAAGAGCTCTACACATGGAGGCATCTGCACTAGACAATGGATATTCTTTGGGTACTCTGTATCATATTTCTAAGGTCTAATACCCTGCAATGGGACTGGTGGAGTATTTTCTCCCATGCAGAGATACAAGAAATACCTCTGTCTTCATCAGTGGTAGCTCAACCGATAGCCCAGCTTCCATTGCCCTACCCTCCCATCCAAAGTGGAGATAATGTTTTTCCCACACCACGAATAATGTTAGTGGTTCCATGTCTGACCTGCTTATAGCTGTGGTCCTGGCAACTGAAAGCACTAATATTCATGACCAGATTCTGCAAAGCATTGTTGCAATGGGTCTGGTCAGCAGTCTCCTGCCTAAAAAGCCATCGGCCATGGATATGGAGGGCCTGCAGCAATACTTTATTTTCTGTATTAGAGAATTTGTTCTTCATATAAAAAGAAATATACCAACAGCAGCTAAAAGCCAGTCCTGAACAATGTATACAACTGTAAGAAATAAAAACAGTCCGACTATCATGGCTAAAACCATGCATTTAATAATAAAAAGAAAAACAAAAAAACAGAGATAAGCACTTTCACTCTTAAGGCACTTCTTCAGATCTAAGCTACAAACACATAGTAGTTACATTTAAAATACAAAGTATCCAATAAGGTAACATTTCAGTACTTTGTATTTTAAATGTAACTACTACATGTTTGTATATTAGATGTGAAGAAGTGCCTTGAGAGTGAAAGCGCTTATCTCTGTTTTTCTTTTTCTTATTAAATGTATGGTTTTAGCCATGGTAGTTGTACTGTTTTTATTTATTATTTTTTGACAATTTGTTCTTCCTGGCCTTTCTTTTAGCAGGCATGGTGCCATTATGGGTTGCCTGTACAGTAAGTCTATTTAGTGACTGTGTACTCAGTTTGAAATGCTTATATCTAGGAATGAGTATTCTGTACAATCTTGCCCCATTAATAGGCATAGAATACCAGCACAACCCCACCAAACACACACACACGCACACACACGCACACACACACACACACACACACACACACACACACACACACACACACACACACACACAGCCCTAACCCATGGCATTAAGCACACTGGCAGTTGCCCCCACTCACGCCACAGTACAGTGGGGAATACATTCAACAACATGCACCTTTTCTTATGTATAACACATGGTTATATCTACTGTGGTCACATTTCACAGAAACACAGCCACCCATAAGCCCATTAGGATGCAGCATAGGACTGTACTGACATAATGTGGCCATCTCTGTGTCTCATTCATGTATTACATACCTATGTGTGTCCCAAGTTAATGCAACACACAGGAATATGTGTGAAACAGCATATCATAAGACAGTCCTGGCTTGACTCCTTTAAGAACTACATTTCTCAATTCCTTTTCAGTGTGCCTCACATTAACCTTCACAGCAGTTGCACATAACTTCTTTGTACTTTATTGTCTACTGTAGAATATTTCTACAAAGAAACATTAATTCATAATTACAGACTAACAAATGTAAGGAAAATGTTGAACATACCTTAATGAAGTCGTGGTTCTGCTTTCCTTGGGATTAATTGGCTTCTGGGGGGTGTAGTTCTTTTACCCAACAAAACTATATGTATTCTTCCATAGCTCAAGGAACCTCTTTGCAGACACCAGGATTTATATTATACTAATTCAGACCAATGAGCATGCTGATTATGTAAATGAAGGCCCAACTTATGAATATCTCTGAATATAAGAAGAGCCTCACGGACTAGTCTGCAAAGCATCGTGCACACACAAGCACCTCTGAGGTATACTGCATATGCATGGACATGCTACTGCCAGTGGGAGGTTCCCTGCACTGCCCTGTTTAAACCTAGTAGGCATAGGGTCACAAAAAGCATTGTCTTTCTCATATTTGAAGTAGATGCTATAAAGAAGAACTGTGTCTGCCATCTTTGACACTTTCTATCTTATATCTTCTTTTTTCACATGCTTAAGATGACATTATCCATTTCAAACTCTGCCACTGGCTATGCTACTAAGTTGTTCTACACTGAGCAACAATTATTGCAACAGGAAACATGCATAACCACAAGATGCCAGACATTATTCTCTGGTATGCCTAGGAAGGAGGACAAGGAGACCTGGTAGTGGAATGAGGAAGTACAGAAGAGTATACAGAGGAAGAGTTGGCAAAGAAGAAGTTGAATTGTCAGAGAGAAGAAGAAAGTAGACAGGAGTACAAGGAGATGAGACACATGATGAAGAGAGAGGTGGTGAAAGCTAAGGATAAGATGCATGGTGAGTTGTGTGAAGGGATGGACACTAAGGAGGGAGAAAAGGACCTGTACTGATTGGCTAAACAGAGGGACCGAGCTGGGAAAGATGTGCAGCAGGTTAGGGTGATTAAGGATAATGAGGAAAACACACACAAGTGAGGAGAGTGTGTTGAGCAGATGGAAAGAGTACTTTGAGGGGCTGATAATGAAGAGAATGAAAGAGAGAGAGAGAGAGAGAGAGAGAATGGTGGATGATGTGGGGATAGTGAATCAGGAAGTGCAACGGATTAGCAAGAAGGAAGTAAGGACAGCTATGAAGAGGATGAAGAATGGAAAAGCTGTTGGTCCAGATGGCATACTTGTGGAAGCATGGAGGTGTTTATGAGAGATGGCAGTGAAGTTTTTAACCAGAATGTTTACCGAAATCTTGGAAAGTGAGAGGATGCCTGAGGAGTGAAGAAGAAGTGCATTGGTACCAATTCTTAAGAATAAGGGTGATGTGCAAAGCTGTAGTAACTACAGAGGGATAAAACTGATCATCCACAGCATGAAGTTATGGGAAAGAGTAGTGGAAGCTAGGTTAAGAAGACAGGTGATGATTAGTGAGCAGCAGTATGGTTTCATGCCGAGAAAGAGCACTGCAGATGCTCTGAGGGTGTTGATGGAGAAGTATAGAGAAGGTCAGAAGGAGTTGCATTCTGTCTTTGTGAACTTAGGAAAGCATATGACAGGGTGCCTAAAGAGGAGCTGTGGTATAGTATGAGGAAGTTGGGAGTGTCAGGGAAGTATGTGGTACAGGACATGTACGAGGGCAGTGTGACAGTGGTGAGGTCTACAGTAGGAGTGACAGATACATTCAAGGTACAGGTGGGGATTACATTAAGGAACAGCTTCGAGCCCTTTCTTATTTGCAATGGTGATGGACTGGTTGACAGACAAGATCAGAAAGGAGTCCCCCCATGGGCTATGATGTTTGCAGATGACACTGTGATTTGTAGTGAGAGTAGGGAACAGTTTGAGGAAACCCTGGAGAGGTGGAGATATGTTCTAGGGAGGAGATGAATGAAGGTCAGCAGGACTAAGACATAATATATGTGTGTGAATGAGAGGGAGGACAGAGGAATGGTGAGGATGCAGGGAGTAGAGCTGGCGAAGGTGGATGACTTTAAATACTTGGGATCAACAGTTCAGAGAAATAGTGAGTGTGGAAGAGAGGTGAAGAAGAGAGTGCAGGCAGGGTGGAGTGGGTGGAGAAGAGTGTAAGGAGTGATTTGTGACAGATGAGTACCAGTAAGAGTGAAAGGGAAGGCCTACAAGATGGTAGTGAGACCAGCTATGTTATATGGGTTGGAGATGGTGGCACTGATGAAAAGACAGGAGTCAGAGCTGGAGGTGGTAGAGTTAAAGATGTTAAGATTTTGTACTGGGTGTGACAAGGATGGACAGGATTAGGAATGAGTATATTAGAGGGTCAGCTCAGGTTGGATGGTTTTGGAGACAAAGCCAGAAAGGCGAGATTGCTCTGGTTTGGACGTGCTGAAGAGTGACGCTGGGTATACTGAGAGAAGGATGCTAAGGATGGAGCTGGCAGGTGAGAAGAAAAGAGGAAGGCCTAAGATAAGGATTATGGATGTGGTGAGAGTGGACAAGTTGGTGTGATAGAACAAGATGCAGTGGACAGGAAGAAATGGAAACAGATGATCCACTGTGGCATCCCCTAATGGGAGCAGCCTAGGCAATGGCCATAGCTTCAGATGACACTGGTGCTTGCAGGGTGTCCCCGGACAGCAAGATCTTTCTCTTCTAGTTTCAGTGAGACCACCAGGATCATTTGTTGGGGGACTTATGAGGGTCCCCAGTTTAATGTGGATGCCTCTTCCTGTCTTATCAGGGCAGATGTTCTTCATGTTTCACTGTTGCAGTCATTATATTTGGGTTATCTGCCTGCAGGTAGCCCTCTGCTGGCCTGAATATCAAAATATAGTTTTCCAAGGATACAGATTCCACTTCCACACCTTACCAACCCCAAACAGTTGGCCAGACCTACCCCCAAATCAGTAGGCAGAGGCTCAACAGCAGGTTCTCTCTCTTCTAAGTATCAGGGCTATTCAACCTGTCCCAGCAGAAGAAAGGGGACAAGGTTTTTACTCAAGACTTTTCCTGCTACCCAGAAAAGACAGTCCCTGGTGTCCTATCTTGGACCTCTCTATTCTAAACACCTTTTTGGTAATCCCAAAATTCAAAATGCTAGTACTTCAACAGCTGCCCCCTACGCTAAGATGCCTGGTTGGCAACCTTAGACTTAGACTTAAAGGAAGCTTACCTGCACATTCCAATAAGGGAATCTTGCAGGAAATACATACGCTTCAGAGCAGGCTCCATGCACTATCAGTTCTCTGCACTTTCCTTTGGCTTATCTACTGTGCCCAGGGTATTCACAAAGTGTTTAGCTTCAGCCATTGCATTTTGCAGGCAGAGAAATGTTCAAATATACCCATACCTGAATGATTGTTTGATTCAGGCAGAATGCCGGGACTTGCTATTAAAACATCTGGCATTTGTAAAGAAACTTCTAACCTCACTGGGGTACACCATAAACAAAAGGAAATCTCACCTAGTACTCTGCCAACAGATTGTATTCCTGGGAGCAAGCTTGAACACAACTTCCCAGATGGCTTTCCTCACGCCAGAGAAACAAGTTTATTTGACAGCCTACTTCAAACTACTGGCCACAAAGACCCAGCTATCTGCAAGGAAAATTCTGCAAGCCCTGGGGTTCATGGCCTCTTGCATTCTACTAATTCCATATGCAAGACTGCATATGAGGAAACTACAATGGTATCTAAAAAGCCTATGGTGCCAACATTCTCAGGACCTGGAATTAGAAGTTATGTACCTACCATAACGTTCCATGTTAGTTGTCTTCTCTCGCCTTCTTTCTTGCTGGATGGGTTCGGAGCCGATCCTCGGCTCCGACTCGGCACTTGCTTTAGCTTGAGAACTCCTTTTACCAGCTCGAGGCAACCCTATATCCCATGATGCAAGGCGGAACTACCTCAGATCTTGTTTGGTAGCTAACCTACCCTGCTAAAGACTATCCTAACATAATTAGGAACATAAGTTCCTAATAGAAGTCCTCATATGAAGGCTCAGGAGGAAACAACCTAATAGGAACTCTTCAAGATCTGTCCAGGCCAGGGGGAAGGAGGGAGGGACGCAAGAAAGAAGGCGAGAGAAGACAACTAACATGGAACGTTATGGTAGGTACATAACTTCTAAATGTTAAGTTGTCAATCTCGCCTTCATTCTTGCTGGATGGGACCGCGTCCCTAGCACCTGTATCCCGGGTGGCTCAATGGAACAGACTCTTGAGAACTGTGGAACCAAAACTGGCCCTATCTCTGGAGGCCAAGTCCAACTTGTAATGAGAGACAAAGGTATGAGGCGTGGCCCAAGTAGCTGCTGCACAAATGGTATCAATGGGTAGTCTATCCTGAAAAGCTGCAGAAGTGGATAGACTCCTGGTTGAGTGTGCTTTTGGCTTAGAAGATAGCTGTTTGCCTCTGAGAGAGTACACATAGGAAATGGTGGAAGTCAACCATCTGGATAAGGTCACTTTAGAAACTGGAAGACCCATCCTGTTTTCTGCATAGGAGACAAATAATTGGTCCGATTTTCTAAATTGTTTAGTTCTATGCAAATAGTACCTGAGCTGACGATGGACATCCAAAAAATGCAGTTTCTGTTCAGCTCTGTCGGAATAGTTTGGGAAAAAGACTGGTAGATCTATAGATTGGTTAATATTGGTTTGAGACACGACTTTGGGGAGAAAGGAAGGGTTAGTTCTTAATGATACCCTGTCCTTATGAAAAACCAAATAAGGTGAACGAATGCAGAGAGCTTGAATCTTGGAAACCCTTCTTGCAGAAGTGACAGCCAGTAAAAATATAGTTTTCCAGGTCAATAACTTCAAAGAGCATGAAGCAGACGGTTCAAGGGAGGTAGTATCAAGGATGCCAACATTAAGTTTAGATCCCATTGCGGAGGAGGATGCTTTATAGGTGGTTTTAGGAGAAAAACTCCTCTCAGAAAGGCCTTGCATAATCTATGAGACATAATGTTATTGTCATGCAAGCCAACATGATACTTGGAAATAGCAGCCAGTTGTACTTTGACTGTAGATGACGAGGATCCTGAATGAAAAACCTCCACCAGGAAATCTAAAACAGAATGTACAGGAGCAGTAAAGGGATCAATATTTCTGGAATTTGCCCAAATAGAAAAATGTCGCCACTTGCTAGCATAAACAGTCCTAGTGGACGACTTCAAAGAAGACACTAAAATGTCTCTGACTGAGTCAGAAATCATCGGTAGCCTGGCTAGGGAAGGAAGTGGAGCAACCAAGCAGTGAGGTTGAGAGAATGAATGGCCCGGTGCTGCTGACCCGACTGGTGGATCAAGAGATCCGGAACTGGGTCCAGATGCCAGGGCTGCACCAGAAGGTGACGATGCAGAGATGGAAACCAAATTTGTCGAGGCCAATATGGAGCAATGAGGATCAATTTGGCTCTCAAAACGGTGGCTTTCTGAATGACTTGTGGAATCAAGGGAAAGGGAGGAAAAGCGTACAGAAGTCCCCGAAGCCAATCCTGGGATAGAGAGTCTCTCAGGGGTTGGCCTGGAAGGGGAAAGAGAGTGAAATAATCTGGGCACTTGTTGTTTTGAGGAGTAGCAAAAAGATCGCAACAAGGAGTGCCCCACTTCAGAAAAATCTGATCCACTACAGATTGATTGAGAGACCACTCGTGAGGCATCAGAATAGATCTGCTCAGCCTGTCCGCCAATAGGTTGGACCTGCCGGGGATGTGCGTTGCTATCAGAAACCGCTGAGAAGAGATCGCCCATTGCCAAAGTCTGAGAGCTTCTCGACATAACGGATAGGACCTGGTTCCGCCCTGTTTGTTGATGTACCAGACCACGGACATGTTGTCCGTTTGTACTGCAATAGTCCCGTGGGAAGAAAGTCGTTGAGGGCTTGCAACGTTAAAAGCACTGCTCTCATCTCCAGGACATTTATGTGCAGATGGTATTCTATGGGTTGCCACGTCCGTGGACCATCCTGCCCTGATAATGCCCCCACCCGATCAGAGAGGCATCCGTAGTGACTGTGGCAACTGGAGGAGGGGGAATAAAGGGTCGGCCCTGATGAAGAAGAGGGGAAGATATCCACCAGTTCAGATGAGCCCTGCACGACTGTGTGACTAAGATTTCGTGCCTCATCGGGAGACTGTGGTACGACCACTGCGTGAATAGCATCCACTGCAGAAGACGCATGTGGAAGCAAGCCAGTGGTAGAAGAACAATGGCCGCAGCCATAAGACCTAGAACCTTCAGTATAAATCTGGCTTTGATCTTGTTGCTTTGCAATAGAAGCGAGCAATTTTGGATGTCCAGAATTCTTTGATCTGTTAGTCTGGCTAACATTTTGACGGTGTTTAATTCTGCGCCTATAAAGGTGATAGATTGGCAAGGCAGCAGAGAAGATTTTTCGAAATTTACTGAAATTCCCAAACTCCTGCAAAGCTGTAGAGTGTAGTCTCTGGACTGAAGAAGCTGACACTTGGTGGTGGCGGAGAGGAGCCAGTCGTCCAAGTAGGGAAACACCTGGAATCCTTGGCGTCTCAGATGAGCTGTGACCACTGCCATGCATTTGGTAAACACTCTGGGGGCTGAAGTGAGGCCAAAGGGCAGTGCTCTGAATTGGTAATGACTGGTCCCTAGCCGAAAGCGGAGAAACCTTCTGGAGCGTCTGTGAATCTTTATGTGATAGTACGCATCCTGAAGGTCTATAGAGCACATCCAGTTGTCCTTGCCCAGAAAGGGCAGAATGGACTGAAGCGTGACCATCCGGAATCTTGCCTTCTTGACAAATCTGTTTAGATTGCTCAGGTCTAATATTGGTCTCCAATCTCCCGTCCTTTTGGGGACCAAAAGAATCTCAGTAGACGCCGGATCCTACCTGGTCTGCCGGCACCGTCTGGACGGCTCTTTTTTCTAGGAGCTTTGAAACCTCCTGTTCTGCCAAATCCCTTTAACCGGGTGAGATGTCTGGAAGGGATTGTAGAGGTACGGGAAATCTTTCGAAAGGGGATTTTGTAACCCTCGGATATGATCGACTGTACCCACATCTCTTGTGATAGGGATTGCCAGGCTACTGGGTACAGTGAAATCCTTCCCCGACTGCCTCCAAGGGTGGACAGTCGGGCAACACCTCAGGGATGCTGAAAGGGCTTCTCAGGAAGAGACTCCCTGTTGCCCTGGTTCTGAGGAACCCCCTGCCTCTAGGGCGGCGTCTATTATTGTTACCCCCTCTGCCTCTGGGGGTAAACTGACCACGTGCATCCGGTGTAGCTCCTTGGGCTTTACGGAACCACATCTTCCCCCCCTTCTGACCCTTGGGATATGGTCTAGAAGGAGTGGAAAATTGGACTCCAACGGCAGAAAGAGTTTTACCGTCCTGCTCACACCTGGTCAAGGTATCCTTCACCTGAGGTCCGAACAAAGCCGAACCATCAAAGGGGTATTAGTGAAGGACGCCTTAAAGGGGTCCGCAAAATTACAAAGCCGCATCCAGGCTTGGCGTCTAAGAGCAACTCCTGTGCCTGCGGCCCTGCTCGCTCCATCGGCCGCATAAGATATGAGCCGCATGGAGGAGTTAGATATGGAATTCAGGATAGCAAGCTGCGAGGCAATCTTTTCTTGAGCCCCAGCAGCAGAAGGATCCTGGACTACTTCACCCAGTTCTTTGAGAATATCTCGTTGAAGCCTGGTGAAGTGACAAAGATAATTCAGCGAACGCATAGCAAAGGTCGCTGAAGAAAACATCCGCTTTCCATACCTGTCCATGGTCCTAGAATCCTTGTTAGGAGGATGGACAGGTACTGAAGGATCCGCCAGTTCCTTCTTAGTGGCCGCCGCCACCACCATAGCATCCACAGAGACACCCTTGGAAAGGAACTGTTTGTCCGAAGGGGCCGTGATGAATTTGGATGGTCTTCTGGGGACAGGTTCCACAGAATCTGGAGCCGCCCATGCCTTCCGAGCCACTACCTGCATAAGTGGGTCGAAAGGCGGGAACACCCAGGAGGTGGAGGGTTGGGATCCAAAAGCCTCCAGGTATACCGACTCATCCTCGGAGGGGTCAATGGAGGGCCAATTCCCCCTCTGTTTGAGGAGCTCAAGGATGTCTGAAAAGGAGACATCCTCAGAGGGGGACCGTGGGGAACCCTCCGACTCATCTAAGTCAGTATCAGATGTAGTAGACTCAGGGAAGTCTGTGTGTTTCCTCTTACACGTCCTCTTCCGAGGGGGTTCCCCTGCAGGATCAGGAGAAACCTCGGAAGAGGAGGAAATTCCCAGTGGGGAAACCTGGGGCGATGGATCCCTGGGCCTGAGAGCAAGAGGCTGGCAAGAGGCGTCTGCAGGCACTGATGAGGGAGGAGCTAGAGGGATGGACCATTGACCAGGCTCAGAGGCCAGGACACTCCTCATCACCTCAAAGGCTCCCCTCCCCGGGAGGCCGGAATATCCCCGCTCCGAAGAAATAGGAATTCCCGGCTCCAATGAGAGGGAAGGCTCCGAGGCCGATGTCGGCGCCGAGCTTACCAAAGCCGAAGCCCGAGAGGGAGAGCGGGGTCGGACAAGGGTCCGATGCCACTAGCCCCCTCGGAGCCGACAGTGGAAACCCGACGACCGGATCCCTCCAAGGAAGGCCTCAAGGAGGAGATCGGAGCCGAGGACGACGGAGCCGAAGGATGTATCGGCTCCGGCATCGAAACAGTCGCTGTCCCGAGAAGCTCCGGCTCCGAACTCTGGTGTGGAGTCGGAGGAGGAAGTTCAAGGGTGAGGCTATAGCGAAGTCTGTTGAGACGGGCTATGGAGCATTTGGGCCAGTGCCTGAGACTTCAACAGCCTGCTTACCACCCTCTCTAAGTCGTGGTCAGACAGCCTGGAAGATCTCGAAGATCGGCTCCGATGGCTCCGCTCCGACAAAAGAGGAGACCCCGGAGCCGAGTGGATACTCAGTATCGAAGGGGACCGAGATCTCTTTCGGGACGAAGCCATCGGAGCCGAAGTCCCCTGAACTCCAGATGGAGCCAAAGGTTTCTCGGCTCCGATGCTGGATAAGGTGTCGGCTCCAGCCGGAGCCGACAAGGCCACAGTAGACAAGGTATCGGAGCCAGCCGGCGCCGAACCTACTACTTTAATGGTAGATGCATCGGTTCCAGCTGGAGCCGATCTCGGCTCCGACGGAGCCGGAGCCACCGGAGGAGGCTTGGATACTGAAGCCTGAGCCTTCGGTGGCTTAGAAGGTTTCCCAGACCCTGTTTTAGAGGGAGAACCTTCTGGCTTAAGTAAGCCACGGAGGATAAGCTTATTCCTCCTTTCCTGCAGGACTCTCTGGCTAAAAGAGTGACACAAAGCACAGGAGTCCTGCAGGTGCAAAGGCCCCAGGCAATAAACACAAGAAGTGTGACTGTCTGTCAGAGACATTTTCTGACAGCACGAGTCACACTTCTTGAAGCCTGAGACCTTGCCTTCCCTAGACATATCCTAGGAGGAAGTAACACACACAAACCCCAACAAACACACAAAATTAATCCCCTACACACAACACACAGGAAGGGATTAACCAATGGGGTTTTAGGCCTAACTAAAACTTTATACTAAAGGTTATAAAAGGGGACTAAAAGTTTGAAAACAAGGGAATAGGGTGGGCTGTAATTCACTACAGACTATACTATGAATAAAAGGGGAAAATAAAACCCTAACTAAGCTTTTCTGATTTTACCAAGAAAATCACTTACCTCAGCTGGCAAAGGAGACCTCTTTCGCTAAGCGGCAAACGAGATCTGAGGTAGTTCCGCCTTGCATCATGGGATATAGGGTTGCCTCGAGCTGGTAAAAGGAGTTCTCAAGCTAAAGCAAGTGCCGAGTCGGAGCCGAGGATCGGCTCCGAACCCATCCAGCAAGAATGAAGGCGAGATTGACAACTTAACATACAATGTTTCCTATCATTCCTTGTATAAAGACAGAGTTTCTTTGGTGGGCAGAGGCCTGCCACCTCAACAAGGGGCTCCCTTTCAATCTACCTCCTGCCGCCCAAACCCTAACAACAGACGCATCAGACTATGCATGGGGGCTCACTTGGCAGGTCAGTGCATTCAGGGCAAATGGAACCCGAGTCAGATGCACCTGCATATCAACCAAAAAGAAATGTTAGCTGTGCAGAATTCCCTGACAGCCTTCAAGGATCACATCCTTCCAGGACAATTATTGGTAAAGAAAGATAACACCACAGTTATGTGGTACATAAACAAGCAGGGGGGAGCCCACTTGTACCCTCTCTGCAGACTAGCCATGGCTCTGTGGAACACAGCCTTGAACTACCAAGTGCACCTACAAGCTCAATTCCTGCCAGGCAAGCTAAATTCACTGGCAGACGACCTAACCAGAAATCTCATGAACCCACACAAAGGGAAACTGGAACCAAAAATATTCAACCTCTTGAGGAACAAATGGGGGACTCTAGAAATAGACCTGTTTGCCTCCCCCCAAAACTACCAAATGGACAAATTCGGCACAAGGACTCCCCACAGTCAAGCTTGGAAAGTGGATGCCCTGTCCTTTACCTGGGAAAGCCTCTAGGATTATGCATTTCCCCCTCTGCCTCTCCTCTCTAAGGTTCTGCTAAAGATCAAACAGGACAAACCAAGGAGAATACTGATTGCACCAGACTGGCTACGTCAGCACTGGTACCCCCTCTTGCACAGTGTGATACTGCTGGAGCCATGGCACCTACCTCACACACCTTCCCTGCTGTCCCAGCAGGCAGGCCAGATTCTGTACCCTCAGCTTCAAACCCTAAACCTTGCAGCCTGGCTAATCCCTTGAGCTCTCCAATAGCATCCCTCAGTAAGCAAGTGCTAGATGTTATTCAGGAAGCAAGGAGGCCTAGCACTAGAAAATCTTATGCTGAAAAGTGGAAAAGATACTGTTCCTGGAGCCAAACTCAGGGGATGGGTACAACAGTGCCCAGCTTACCTCACATTCTTCAGTACTTAACAGAAATGATCCACAACAGCCTATCCTTCTTGTCAATTAAAATGTATGCCTCTGCCATTTCAGCACATTATAATACTGAACCACGCCTCTTATCTCACCCCCTGCTAAAGTAGTTCCTCAGAGGGACCAAAAATTTAAGACCCCCCCCCCAGGTGAGCCCCTACTCCAGCCTGGGACCTTAACTTTGTATTAGAAAAGCTCAATCTCTCTCCATTTGAACCAGCTGAAACTGCAGAGTTGAAATTCCTTTCTTGGAAAACAACCTTTCTTCTAGCCATCAGTTCAGCAAGAAAAGTGTCTGAATTACAGGCTCTCATGGCAGTGGAGCCTTTCATTATCTTCCATGCAGATAGGGTTTCCCTCAGGACCAATCTTTCCTTTATGCCCAAGGTGGTGTCTAGTGTGGCCCTAAATCAGTCCATTCATCTGCCTACTTTTTTCCCAAATCCACAAAACAAAGGTGAACGAATACTGCACTCTTTGGACGTGCACAGACAACTTAGATTTTATTTGGGCAAGACCAAGTCTCTCAGAAAATCTGAACAGCTGCTAGTTGGCTTTGCTGCAGGGGCAGAGGGGAAGGCCATTTCAAAGCAAACCATTTCTAAATGGATAGCCCATTGCATCCATTTCTGCTATAAGCACCATGGAAAAACTACCCCACAGGGGATAAGATCACATTCCACCAGGACTGCATCTACCTCTACAGCCTTCTTCAGAGGAGTCCCTACCAGGGACATCCTAGAAGCTGCTACCTGGAACTCTGTACTTACCTTCACCAAGCATTACCAGATGCTTATTTTTTTCTAACTCCAGAGCTGGTTTTGCCACTGCAGTCTTGCAGGGCTTAATAGCAGGTCCTAATGCCCTCTAAATTCCTCCTCCCTTCCTTAGCTTTGGGAATCAACCCAAATGTAATGACTGCAACAGTGAAACATGAAGAACATAGTACAGTTGTGTACACTTATCATAAATGTAGATGTTTCAGTGTATTCACTGTTGCAGTCCTGGTTACCCTCCCTCCAGCCCCCTGACTTATCTTGGCTTTACATTCCTTCTTGTTTGGTGTATTTAAGCTTTCTGGTGTATTTGGTTTTTGTTGGAGGTGTAACCTAACATATAATTGCTTCCTAGTATGGGGGCACCTGACATCTGGGGCAAGAAAAACTGATGTAATGGCATCGGCTACATGTTTTATATCCCTGACGACCTGACTTCATGGAAGAAGAGACAGCATCCGATGCAGGAATCCAAGACTTTGATATTCAGGCTGGCTGAGGGCTACCTGCAGGCAGATAACCCAAATATAATGACTGCAACAGTGAATACACTTGAACATCTACATTTATGGTAAGTGTACACAACTGTACTTTATTGATGCTACTGGCTTTCCTAGAACTGACGAGCAAAAGGAAGAAGAAGTCAGAGAAAGAGCTCCTGAGATGTACTGTAATGTACTTCAGTATTTCATCTTTTTGTTCCATAACCTTGAAGGCCAAAATGAAGAATGCCCAGCAGTACCCAAGGAAGTTGGTTCATTTGCAGTGGTGAGTTATATCTGTTTCGTAAACCACATTGAGAGGGTTAGTTGTTACTTCAGTATAATTATTGCACACAGACTCATAATGCAATGGAAGACTTCTTAGGAAGCTTAACTATAAGGGATATGTTATCACTTTTTGGTTAGTTTTCATAGGCTGTTAGCTGTTTAAACCAGGTAGGCTCCTTTCGTATGAGTGCTTATTAATTGCTGAGAGTTTGGCTATAGTATTTTGCCAGAACGGCTCAACAGGTAGCGCATTCAGCTTTCATAGATTCAGAGGTAAGTACTAGGCAAGCTGGCCTTGCATGTCATTTTAAGCCTTGCCAATTTCCCTTTTGGTGCTTGAATTAACCTACCCATTTGGTGTTAGACTGGCCTTTTCCCATCCCATCCCATGGTTAACAATTATGAGTTACCCCTGTGCATGGGATAAAGCATTTAGGAGCTACCTCTCTGCATTAGTAGTACAGGAGGCAGTCCTGGATTAAATTCTGTGTTTCCCATCCACAGATCCAAGTTGCATTTGAATATGGACATGGATGGGCTTTGTTTTACATGCACAGGAAGTCTGTTCTAGAGCAGTGGTAACCTCTGTGAAATCCTGTCCTTCCAAACCATTCTGTTGGTTTTATAGAAGAGGTTTAGATCTTTAGATCGAGTGTTTCTGATGCTGTTTGACATGCTGATGTGCAGCAAATCCTGCAGTATTGGCTATTTTAAATATTATTTCATTTTGCCTAATCAGAAGGATGTGGGTTCTATTACCACTCCAGGTGCTTTGATTCCATTCTGTCTTCTATGTTTGTGTATATGCCTGTGTTACCTATGCTGACCCACGTACTCTCCCTTTAACTTCCCTTACTTCCTTAACCAACGTTTTGCTACACAGAAAATGGGTTCCAAAAAAATTACCCTACCTTTCTCTCCCCCATCCTTTTCATTCCTTAGCAGTTCTCCTTCCCTCTGCTTGCTTTTCCTCTTTCCATAATGACCTATACCCCCACTTCCCTCCTTTAATCTGGACAAAAAAAATGGATTAAAAAAGTGTAGTGAGCCCTGCTCTTGAGATTTCATCACTTTACTTAGCCTTCACTGGGGAATGCATGCCATCATGTTGGCTGCTGCAAGTGGGTTGTTTAATTAGCTGATGCTTTCACTCTTTTTTTTTCTGTATGGTATTCATTAATGAGTTTAAAATCACAATGCGCCCAAAAGGTAAACGGAGGTGTATCATGGACCCCATGGTTTTGAATCCTAGGTTCTGTGTTTCTCAGTTTCTCCTTCACTCATGCCTAATGTCAGCATGCTAGGAACTGAACACTCTGCGTGACAATTGGTATCATTCTTTTCTACATTTGGGGATCTTCCCCTTATCATCAATTAAGTGTGAATGCCATCACTGATCATCTGTTCTTTTCATTCCTCCTTTGCTTAACTGCAGTGTGAAGTTGAATAGCAGCAATGTTAATGATCCTCTGCTTATCATGCTGGATGGTTTGACTGTAGATTATTTAATTTATTGTCTGTTGATTGGGTATCTGATTGATCCAAAACACACCGATATAAGTTACTACCTGAGCTCACAAGATCAGAAAGGTTTATATCAAATTAAAAATTGAGTTGTTCCTAAAAGTGGGTTAATTTTTTTACACATGGCTATAAACAAATGTACAATTACAGTGCAATGAGCAAAAGGAATACTTACTACGTGAAGATGTATCAAAATTCATGCAGATGACAACAAAATCATAAAAGTACATACACAGGGCTACAGTATTACGGTAAATGTCTATATGTATTTATAAGTTATGGAGAGTTAGCAAAAGAGCAAACTAATATCATTAGAAATAGACTTGTATGAAAAAATGAGACAGGACAGATAATTAGAAAGCATAAATAAATAATGACGACTGCGTAAAACAGGAGTAGAAAGATCAGTCTTTGAGAGCAGCTTACATTGTAAAGTGGGACTCATTCATTTTTAACTACTTATGACATCAAGAGGCAGTTTATCCTAGAATTTTGGAGCAAGAATAGAAACAGCTTGATCCCTAGAAGCTGCAGACTGTCAGGACACATTGGGAAAAGGGCAAAATTAATTTGGGACTGAAGATTATATGATGTGTAGCACTAGAATGACGCTTGGAAGCTAGATAAGGAAAGGTGTTTAGTTTTATGATTTTTGAAAATAAAAGTAAGGAGAAAAAATTCTGTCCTTTCCTTTACAGTAAGACATTTAACATGATCGTTTATACATTAAAGGTCATGCATGGGTGACAACAGAATGAGAAGCCAAAATTACCCCCGCAACTATGGCAAGTGCACAGGCCCAACAAACTTCCAGCAAAGTCAAAAATCAAGGCCAGCACTAAGTGTGATTAATATAACTCAATTTTATTACACCATAAATAACCAAAAGGGTAGAGAAAACACTCTAGCCCCACAAAAATTCAACCAGGCTGGTTTTGGCTGAAATAGCCTTCCTCAGTGTTAAACACAACATTGTCACATCCACATAATTTATATAAATCCATTAATTAAACAGCATTTTAGCATTGTTCTATGACATTAAGTTATTGGCCAATTATGGGTCTGAATGGGTAATATATTTGGTAATGTGTACATGCTCTGCCTTTTACATTGGGCAAACATCCACACCCCTACGTTTGCGGAATGGAGAACATCTGAGTGATAATAGGAATGAGACAATCAAGTGCATTATTCAAACATACACTCAAACATGATAATGTTTCTGACAGATTTACTGTCATTGATAAAATATTTGGTGACAAGATTAATAAATCTGGGTGACACACTATTCTTAATGCCAAAGAAAAGACGTGGATTATTAAACTAGGTGTGCTCTTTCAGCCTGGATTAAATGATCATTTATAATCAGCCAATAACCAACTCTGTTTAATTAATGGATTTGTATAAATTATGTGGATGTGACAATGTTGTGTTTAACACTGAGGAAGGCTATTTCAGCCAAAACCGGTATGGTTAAATTTTTGTGGGGCTAGAGGGTTTTACCCTATACTTTTGGTTAGTTATGGTGGAATAAAACTGAGTTATATTAACCACACTTAGTGCTGGCCTTGATTTTTGACTTTGACAACAGAATGAGCCTATAAGTATGCCTACTTAGGATTTCTAGTTTTCTGAGATTTTGTTAGGAAGAGTAAGATAGCAGAGAAAGTACATATTCTGTCAGGGCAAGAAACAATATTTGATTTTATTTTTGATATGTGTAGATCAATACATACACACACATATGTGCGTGCTTATATTATATACAGTATATACATTAAATAAAATTGTGTGTGTACATATATATGAAGTTTATATATATTAGCATTTTTTTTAAAAAAAGCTTTTAATTGCATGCTCCTAGGTTGTTTCTCAGCATATGCATAGTGAAGTGTTGTTAATGTCAGCCTTTTGTTGTCAACATTAGAGACATCAACATTTAGCTGCTTCATTTAAAGTAGACCTATATATGGGTGAAGGGCACTGGATCGACTGTACACTTACACCAACAGTAGTTTAGTCAACACAATTTGATTGATGCATGCAGATGGTCAAATAGTGTGCACAATGATGAGATCAACAATTCACGGGTATGGAAATTTCCCTTCCACCAGGGACTGTGCAATCTCGGAGTTAGTATATATAATTAGTAAGGAATGTGAGGGGCGAAGATAGTTTGCTCCACTCAGGCGCAATCCCTGAAGCATGCCCAGAATGTGTCTGTATTTGTAGTTTTAATGTTTTCATGTTAGGAGTCTGTGTGTAGGTGTAAGTGCACAGTCAGTCCAGTGCCATATGCCTGTATATATAACTATATAAAACTGTGTGTGTGTGTGTGTGTGTGTGTGTGTGTGTGTGTGTGTGTGTGTGTGTGTGTGTGTGTGTGCACTCGTGTGCATGCATGCGTATATATATATATATATATATATATATATATATATATATATATATTTATAGACAGAGAGAGAGAGAGATACATAGATATAGATAGAAGCATATATATATATATATATATATATATATATATATATATATATATATATATATAAAGAGAGAGAGAGATGGGTCCTTCTAAAACCCGAAAGCTCACTTACCTGACTTTCAAAAGACCAAGATGAAAAAAATGAAACTCCAGAAGACTGACCACTCAGAACACGACATTTCACTACAGGTAAGTAACCGCTTGGCCAGCATGTTGACATTTGCCACTTACCAACGCGATAGTGCAATCTCAGAGTTGGTATATTTAGTTAGGGGGTGTGGGGGGCACAGGTGGGTTTTCTTTGCTTCGGTTTTAGTTTGTTTGCCAGGTTGGCCAAGTGGTTACTTACCTGTAGTGAAATGTTGGAGTGCTGAGTAGTCGGTCTTCTGGAGTTTCGTTTTTTTGTCTCAGTCTTTTGAAAGTCAGGTAAGTAAGCTTTTGGGTTTTAGAAGTAGACCCTATAGATATATAGACATATATATATTAATACACTTTGATTCACGACCATGACAATTATTTGTGTGGTACTAATAGGTACAGTTAGGTCTTCTAAATACGCACAGCCTGGACAGTACTTAAGCAGTTAGCAAAGTAATAATGGGTATTGGAATATAACAAGGGGATCTAAGTGACTGGCCTTTTTAGTAATTAGCTACTAGGTAAGGTAATAAGGTAATCAAGAGTGTGTTAGCTGCCTATATAAGCTAAGGACACAGACAAAATAGCGTAAGTCATGGAGTTGAAAGGATTTGAGAAGTTAGTTTTGGAAGAGTCTAGAGGATGTAGAGAGAGAGAAAGAAAGAGACAGAGAGGAAGAGGTGCATCAGTTAGTAAAGAACTTGCACACTGAGTGCTCTGAAATTTACAAGCCACACGTCCAGTCAAAGTAGTAAACCAGAGAGGAGAACCAGCTTTGTAATAAAGTATCCTCTGAGTGTTGTTTTTACCCAAATCCTTCAATTGCACTAGTCTTTGCCATAAAAATGTCTACTTTCATTTAAATTATGAAACACAAAACATACATCACCTGTATGCCAGAGGTCTGATTAGAGACTATCTTTTAGTTTTGCTCTGGCCAAACACAGGTTTACTCCTCCCCATTTACTGAAAACTTTTTTAAACACCTTTATTAAATTATCACTTAAGATGTAGACACGGGTACATTAACAGAAAAGATAGCAAACCATGTTAACATTTGTTTTCCATTTACATACATTATACATCATTACATGTGCTTTCTTTCTTTAAAACAAATGTCATTTCCAGCATTATATAAATGTGCAGAATTAGATAAATTGCTCAGTTCCTGACCTCTCTTAAAACTCATTCCTCTACCTAAACATCACTCTGCATGTATTATTCCCACAAATTCCATTTATTTCAAAGTAACCAGTTTATTCCCTTTTCCCAAGATCCCACTTCCAGTGCTTTTATCTTTTTTTACAATATTCAGCACTTCAAATACAGTTGGTTTAGATTTTGATTTCCATTTTCTAGTAATTGCTTTTTGGCAGCCAAAACAGTAAACTTAATAAGGCCTTACTATATCTGGGACATTCAGATCCTGTATCCCCGCTTAAAACAATCATTTCCTTAGTTTCAGCCATTTTCTCCCACAACATCTCTGACAGAATACTCTGCAGGGAATTTTTACAATCTGCCAACTAATTATACTCACAAGTTACTTCTTTCTCCTCCTTCACACCTCCAACATTTGCTATCCACTTTGAGGAAAATTCTTTGAAGTCTGCTTGAAGTATAAAAACACCTATGCAAACACTTCCAAACAAAAATCTTAAACTTTCTGGACTTTGTTGCATACTTGGGGGACATATACATGTCCTCCCATTTTGCCCTCATACACTGCTTTTCTAGAATCTCTCCCGTCTTTTCTAAACCCCATTGATTGAGTCTTATAGTTATCATACAATAATACATATATGCCCTACTAATTTTAACAGCACATTATGTTCTAGATTTGACTAAAAAAACTCTGCTAGAGTGGATCTTTCACTTAGGATTCCTCTAATTCTTTCCCTTTCTGTTTGCCTATACTCTGAAGACAATCTTTAACCTGCAGTCTAAACTTCTTCTTGGCCTCATCCCACTCTGTTACCTTTCTGTTGTGTTATTTGATCCCAATACCTTGGTTTCTCTGTCAGTTTTCTCCAGTAAATTTCAGAATTCTCTTGTCTGTTTCCTGAACTCCTACTTTCAGGCATTATTGGCAAAATCTCCTTTCTCCATTCTCATGTTCATTAGTTCTTAGAATACGTTCTGCAACTTTATGAATACAATAGTCTGTATGGTTGTTATTGTCTTTAAGAATATGCATACAAATCCCACTCTCTCATTTCTTTTTTTCTTTAATCTTCATATGTCTTGAACCTCCCTGCTTCATCATCATAATCTTTATTTTCCACTTTGAATTATAACCTTCTGCTCGTGTTATGTATATTAGCCTTAACTGCATAGCTATGTTTGCTATATTTGTTTATATATATTCACAGATCTATGTCAAAGCATCAGCTTTTCAGAAAGTCGAACTTCATATGGTTGAGACCATATGATCATGTTTCTAAAAAGGCAAGCAAGACAAAACAACAAAAATATATGTTCCCCCATGGGGACAAGCCTCTACTCCCTGCAACCCCACACTCTCTGCATATTATATATACCAACTCTGAGATCGCACTACAGTGGGGAAAAGGGTAAATTTCCCCATCCCCACTGTACCATGATCTCCATACAAAAGCTTCACCGTTTTGGAAAGTTGATCATATGGTCTTGTCCATATGAAGTTTGACTTTCTGAAACTTTAATCTTCTGAAGGGGACCCATATATAGGTAGAAACTCAGTGGATGCAAGGCAGAAAAACTAATCCCTTATGTGATGACACCTCACTGCAGGATTCATACAAACACATGAGTAAATGCTTGCGTATATATATATATATATATATATATATATATATATATATATATATATATATATAGATATATACACACACACACACACACACACACACACACACACACACACACACACACAACATACACAGAAACTCATTCACATATCACATGTATATCTACAGGTAACTGCAGTATCAGCAAATAACGTATGCCATGTCTTTGGGCTGTGAAATAAAACAGGAACACCCCATATTAAATGGAGCATATAGTCTTTAACATGTTAATGCCAGTTTACAGGCAGTTGTGTATTTTGCATTTAATAAATTCCTGCTGTTTGTAGGTGTGTTTTAATTTTTTCTTGTTCATAGTTCATAGGTAAGTAGTAGGCTAGATGCCCTTGTAGGATTTCCCTTTCAAAGCTGAGAATCAAACCTTATACCTCGTATCTGTGAGGTAACCATCATAAGCCTTATCATCCTCCAAACATATGTCTCAAGTGTACCTCATTACGAGGAACGTACCTCATTTGGAGTCTTAAAAAGTTCATGTTCCTCAAAGTTCCTCAAAGTTCCACATTGAAAGACTGTCACACATTCAGTATTAGAAATTTTTTTTAAGTGAAATCCATGGTAAATAGAAATTAATCATATTAAATCATTAAAAAGATCTTTATAAGTAAAACCAGCATATTGTAACCATTCTATGACCTTCCTAGTTGAAGTTGTTAGTAAGCCATTAATACGTGTTCCACATTTTGTCCATCTTTTCCACATTATGAGGGCTAGTGTTCTTCATTTTGGAGATGGAAGGTTGAGAGCTATGCCTCCAAATATCATGTGGTATATTCTCCTTCTATAGATGTCTGTGTGAATAAAGACATCACAGAGGCTGAAGAACAATCATGATCTGTGCTTTTACTAAACAGGCTGAAAAATATGTCACATGATGTTAGAGTGGGGAAAGGTAGAAGAAGAAGTAAAAAAATATATATTTACAGAAGTTAAGAACTGTACCTGTTTTCAAAGGTTTTATTTGTCTTGAAGCACATAACTATAATTTAAAGTGGAAAAAAGGCACCAACAGCAACTACAAGAAATTCTCTCAGTATAAGGCAATTCACACCTCAGTGTAAGTGAAATAGCCAAGAGGCCAGAAAAGGTACAGCGGTCAACATTTCTGAATGCTGGTGGTGAAGAAACATTGCAGGTATTTAAAGCTTTTAGTTTTCTTGAAAAAAAACATAAAATAGCAACAATTAGTGAAATATTCAGGATTGATTGTGAGCTTAGAAAGAATTTGATGTTTATTCATATTATGTTGCCAGACTCTGTGGCATGGAGAACTAAAGCCTTGACTATGACCCAGATTTCTTGAGTGTGAGTAGTGACTCATGTACTGGAGGAGCTGGTTAAGGGAGGATGAAACTGAGTGAGCAACTCTGTCTCACCCACCGTGGGGAAGAGCAAGGATGTTGCAGTCTGCCATTATGTCACCTGTCAATCTGAGGCCTTCTTGCAAATAAAAAAAAAAAAAAACTCACAGATCAGAAGAAATGGATTTGGTGATGTGAGAATAGCTCTTAGTATGCAGCAGAAGCACACACATTCTTGATGTGGGGATAGGAGTAGTTACAGTGTCATGAGTGTCCATATCATTCATTAAGGGGATTGGTTAGGACCAGAAGAAATGCTCTCATACACCTATAGATGTGGGTGAGGGCACAAAGCACTTATATGGCTACCTGTATTATATCCCTGCTGGTTGGCTCACACATACATCCTGCAGACTGTTCAGTGGTGGGGGAATCACTGCACTTGAGACTGATTGAAGAAAACGTGATGGCAGAGAAGGACAAAGAACTTACAAAAATGTAATCACTGTTTGTTCTTTACAAGGACATAAGGCCCTACTGTGCTTAATTACAGTTCTAAAGAATTGAGCCAAATACTGCAAAATGACTTAAGTTCATGCTTCATTAATAATAGACAGAATATTTTGTCATATATATATAAAATGGAGAATCAAGAGGCAAGCTATTAATAGAAACATACTTGAACTTATCAAAAGCCATCATAGATGTATGCAGAGTTTGTCAAATTAAAAGTTCACAGTTACCAGATAATTAATTGGGGAAATGGATGACTACAAGATAAATGTGAGACAAATCATAAAATCATACCTGAAACAAGGGTGCACATGAACAGAAAATCAAGTAATAGTTTTGCTTAAAACTAATTTTGCAGAATATCTAGTCTTACTGGGATCCCTCAACCTCTGCAAATGCAGACACTATCCCTTCTAACACTAAATCATACCTGAAATAAGGGTGCACATGAAGAGAAAATCAAGCAAAAGTTTTGCTTAAAACTAATTTTGCAGAATATCTGGTCTTATTGGGTTCCCCCCAATCTCTGACAGCACAGACACTATCCCTTGTAACAATAAATCATACCTGAAACAAGGGTGCATGTGAACAGAAAATCAAGGAAACGTTTTGCTTAAAACTAATGTAGGTGATCTAATTGAAAATTAAATTACTCCTCTATACTTAATTGTAAGGTGCATATTAACAGGGTTGACAACTGCTAGCGTCCTCTCCAACCCCCTCAGTTCTAAAAGGAGTTTAAAAAGATACTAAATAACATAAAATAAATGCTTCTTTATATTTCAATTCAGGTATCTAAACCAATATACATTAACCCGATATATCCATGGTGAGATTCTGTGCCACAAGTTCAAAAAGGGCTACTTAACAGCAAAAAACATTAGTAATAGGAACTCTCTGAATTATTTTGCTTGACTTGCATCTAGGCTTCAAAGAAATCTATAGTGCTGTATGAAGAAATTATTACAGACTTAGAACTTTGAAAAAGAAACATACCTTTACTAAAGTTGCTGACTATTTTTTGAAATATTTCCAAACTACTTCAAGGATCTTCCCACTATGTTCTCCCTCACTACCCTCGGGCTCAGTCCACTCCCCTATCCTATCCCCATTTCGCACCCACCCCTGATATGCCTACATTTATTTGAAACTAACCACACACACAAACTATCATTATAGATTCATAGGTGTTTACTAGGCTAATGCCCACAAGGGCCTTTTTAAGCCTAGCCATGCACCCCAAATCTCTGACAAGTTCTGATACCCTTGATAAGTATAAGCATGGGCCTGGGAGATGAACCATTTACAGGTTACCTCTGTCCATTTGAGACATAGGTACCAAACCAGGAATGAATTTCCAGATTCCCCTGCAATAGTCCAAGCTGCACTTGAATTGGGTTAGGGAGGAACTCTGCTTCACATGGATGGGGAGCCTGTTCCATAGATGGGGTAGTCTCTGGGATACATACCTATCTCTCCAGCAGGTCCTATTTATATCACAGGTAAGGTTTAAGTCTTTAGAACAAGTAATTCTGGTGCTGTTTGTTTTGTGGATATGCATGAGGTCCATCAGAGTGGGGTCTGACAATGTCCTGTATGCCAGGCATAGATTTCCCCTCAAAAGCCTGTAGGAGACAGAATACAAGGATAGGACCTTGAGGCAGTCTGCATAGGACATATCACTTACACCCTGTATTCTTTTAGTGAGGAACTTCTGTGGACATTCCAGTTGCTGGATATGCCTGGTTAGGCACATACCAAAGGGGGCATTGTACTCAATGATAGGTCTGATGAATGCCAAATACAGTGGAACAAAGACTTCCTTGGACTTAGATGCCATACAGTACCTTTGTTTATATGTTCTGCAACACAGAATGATTTCCTCACCACTGTAGACACATGATGATCAAAGGCTAGATTACTATCTATGTGTGTCCCTAATTCCCCGACTACTGGAACAACTCTAAGGGGTGTATTGTCAATATGATAGCTACCAGGGATGGATGACTTCCCAAAGGATACTATTATGCATTTCTTGGTGTTTAGTTTTAATCCATGGCTCTGACACCACTAGTCAAGTTCTACACAACCAAATTACTGTGCTTCTCATTTTACTAAACATATCCCACCTATGATAAAGAAGATTATCAAATAATTATATTCAAGTTCTAATTCAATAGTCTAATGGTAGCTTACTTGATACTAATTTTAATATCAATTTCAGCTGCTTCACCAAGCTATCCTACTAATGAATCACAACTTCAAAATGAAAGCATTATATAGCCTTGCCTTACTGACCATATGACTAACCACACATTTAAGCTCTTACCAAACCTTTCTCAATAATTCAAAATCACTCCCATCCATCTTCAAGTGACTACCTGCACAAAGTTTAGCATGAAAGAATTATTATATCCTCCCATATCTGTAACATTTCACCAACTCAACAACTTAACTTTACTATAATCCCATACCAACTCCCCATCTCCTTAAAATGTGACAAATACACAGTCAAAATGATTAGACCCATATTAGACACTATATCTAAACTTATTCTCAGTGATGATATTCACCCTAACTCAGGTCCCAACAGTAGTCTAGACAGTATACCCCAACCCTGCAACCAAACTATCACATACCAAATTTCCCAAATCATCAGACCTCTTAATATTAAACATGAATATCAGAAGCACTACAAACAAAATCCATAAACTACATGCAGCTCTTTCCATATATTCCCCAGATCTTGCTCTAATCACAGACACTTGGCTAAAACCTGACATATCCAGCAACGGAATTCTATTTCCAGGATATAATATACTAAGACAAGACTGAATGGGGTGGAGGAATAGCTATTCTATTCAAAAATAAATTATATGGTTTGAAGAATGAGGTTCACACCCCAAATTTTGATAATGCAGAAATTATTTCTGCACAGCTAAAACTTAATGCTAAAAAAATATAAATATTTTAGGATCCTAAGTCCCTCCAGGTCAGAACATATCCACAATAGAAAATATTTTGGATTAGTCATCCAAAGCACTGCCCCAAGTGACAATAATCTTGGGTGACTTCAACATTTACTGGATTACCTGTAATTCTGATAATCCCACCAACCACATCAACCTCCATGGCGTCATCCAAACTGTTCATGTCCTTACCAGGAAAGATAAATCATCTACAAGACAGTCCACCTTAGACTGGATATTAACAAATAACCTGACCTTTCATTTCATTCTCTCTCTCTCTCCCAGATTCCCTTAGTGATCACCCTCCCATCCACTTAAACAGACACAGAATAAACCCTTCTAACCTTACCACTTACCATCCTATCCAAAACAAAACTAATTTTAACCACAAAGAATTCATAGACACTCTAAAACTTTGCAGTTGGATTCCACTTAAACATCTCCCCCTAGAATATGCTGTGAAATACTTTAATTCTACCTTCTTGAATATACTAAACAAACTAGTCCCCCACCCCCCACCCCCCACAGACTGCTAGAATAAAATCCAAATCCGCTACATGGCAATAGAGATAAAGCTTGGAGTAAATGGCACATTACTAAATCTCAAACAGACAAACAGGTATATCAGGAACTCAGAAATAAGGCAAAAAGTCAAATCAAACAGGACAAAACAAATTATTATTTTACTATCCAAAACAAACATCATAAAAACCAACAAAAATTCTGGAGGGCAGTTAATAACATCTTCCTGCCAGACAATGCTAGCACACCACCCCATCTTCCACTAACAACCTAGACAGTATAGCCACTCAATTCAACAAATACTTCACTGAAACAATTCTAACTCTCTCTAACTAGTACACCTCCACTACCACTCCCATTAATCCTACTTCTGACAAAAATAGGAAATCCTTCTCCTTACAACCCATATCTACCAACACAATAAAGAACCTACTAAAAAAATGAACCCTGCTACCCTAGCCACAGATAAACTTCCTGCAGACTATCTTAGAATTGCAGCTGATGCCATCTCCATCCGTATATCTATCCTCATTAACCATTCCATTACTGAACAACTAGTTCCATTGATTATTATCCCTTAAAACAAAGGTGGCAAGTCATCAGAATTATCCAATTATCAGCTAGTTGCTATATTGCCAACAAATTACTTTCCAATACCCAACATGGGTTCTGACCTCTGCCCTTATGACCTTCATGACATAGTCAAGCATCAAAGAAATAATGGCAGATTTGTCTCCGCTGTTATTCTTGACCTCTTTAAGGCTTTTGATATGGTCTCTCACAGCAAGCTCTTAAATGTACTTAACAAATTCAACTTAAGCCAGTCTACTCAGCCCTGGTTCAAAGGCTATCTCTAGCAAGCCATCAGCAAGCTAGATAGCCAACAAACCCTTTTTGCTCTACTATGCATCACCTTAGGAGTTCCCCAAAGTTCTATCCTTGACACCCTCCAATTTACTCTCTTTACTAACAATCACCATACATCAACCCTTCATGCATATCTTGTACAGTAAACCAATGATTCTACACTGACATGTGCAGCTTCTTCTTTACACCATCTACAAACAGTAACTCAACAATCTTTCACTGCAGTAGAAGCTTGGATAACTAATTCTCAACTTATTTTGAACACCAACAAAACCAAGCTTATGCTTTTCTACCCCACTAGAAACACTACCCTTAACCCTTCCTTCAGCATTTCATCACTAAATAACACCATCATCTCTCCCACACAACACATAAAACTTTTAGGTGTAGAAATCAAAAGTAGTTTGAAATTTGAGATCCATAGTTACCATACAATTAAGAAAGTCCACAAAAACTAGATACACTTTATAGAAATTATAAATATTTCACTAGTAACACACACACAAAAAAAAAACACTATAGCTAGAACATGTCTTATCTCAACTATTCTCTATGCATCGCCAGTTCTCACAAACCTTAGGAAATCAGATTTAGACAAATTAGAATCCTGCTATGACAAAATTGCAAAATTTACTACTGATGCCAGCTCTAAGACACATCCTTTCACTGTCCTCAAACAAATGAATTGGCTTGAATTGCCTCAACTAATAACTTATCACCAGCTGTGCTTGGCACATAAGATCCTGCACCAACCTGAAAAAACACCAGCACTTCAAAACTTATTAACTCCTTACTCTAACAAATGTGTACTGCACTTAAGTAGCAAATTCTTGTTAAATGTTACCAAAGCTAACAATAAATCAGGCAACTCCCTTTTGTTGAACTACACAGCTAAAATCTGGAATAGCTTACCATTAGAAATAACATCTATTACCAATTTATCTCACTTTAAAATAACTCTTAAGTCTCAGTTAATCAATACATGGCTATATTCCTGTACAAATCCTGGATAAGAAAAGAATTCCAATGCAATGTCCTATTTACTCTAAACACTCTTTCTCTAGGTAATAACAGTTCTTCACACAAATCAGATCATGTCTCACATTACAACATATGTCTACCCATTCTTATTACAGTCTAAAGCATGTATTTAAGGGTTATAATAAAACTATATTCCTTAACTTGCAATTATGTTTCAATATCAATACACTACTTTATCTTCTCATACTACCCACCCATTGTTATTAATAATAGCTGGTTTACATTCTATAAGTCACTTATTTTCTTGATATATTTTTTCATTTTTATTTTTTTAAAGAATAATTATCTCTTCTCCTATAGTAGACTATGCAACAATACCATTATTAAGAATATCTACATGAATGTATTTTTATCCAATGTTATATGTTTAACACAAATGTGAAGTCATGTATATGTAAACCTTGTATTTGTAATTATAATCATTGTCACGTGTTAAATGTGGAGTTTTTCTCCCCAGGCCTCCTCTGAAAAAGGCTTTTTGTCCAGTTGGACTTTCCCAGTAATCAAATATAAAATATAAAATAAAATAAAATAAAAATAAAATAAAAACGCAAAAAATAGAACTCAAGTCAGAATTTGTTGTAATTGTAATGGAAACAAGAAGCAGTGGTATGAGGTGCACAGAAAATATGATGACATTTAAATTCAAGCCTTATGTATTGGCTGTATCTATAAATATGAGACAAATCACTGTAACTCATTTGCAGTGATATCTAAATGGAAAGAAAAGCATGTTCAAAATAGATTGTATGTTACAGAACAGAAACATAAAATGAGCTGCATTAATACACAGCTCTGATAAGGTGTGATGGTATTAAAATGATTAAAGTAAAAAGAGCTGATACCATGAAGTATGAAAATAAAACAGAGGAATGGAAACAAACAATATTAGTTAGACTGCTGGCAAAAAATATTGCTAATTAACAAAATAAAGGGTTCTATTCAAACTAGACACAAGTGCAGACTATGATGCATTGTTTGAATATACTTTTGAAATACTGGAGCTAAAATGCACAAAAAAGAAAGCTGTAGGCCTATTGTTAACATACTTGGGACACAAAGTAAAACCCTTGGTTAAAAGCTAATGACATGAATACAAAAATAAGAAATCCAGGATCCTCTTTAGTTTCAAAGTAATACTTATAAAAGTTGATTTTCCAAAAAATTGGGGGTGTTTATTTTATCAGAGGCTTGGAATGGTCAAACAAATTTACAGTGTGAATGCAAAGGGTGGCTAAACAAAGGAACAATCACACAGCTGCAAATATATCTAAAACTATACAAATATGGCTTGTAGTCAACTGACCTCAAACAATTAGAAAAAAATAAAAACAAATACCGAAACCGGTGAAATTAACCGTTTATTGCAGTTTGAACAACTTGCAATTCAAACAACTAAGTGCTTTCGCCAAATAATCCAAAGACATCTTCAGAGTTGTTCAAACATTCCCCCCGAGCTAGTTAAATACTAATGAATGCTATTGCAATACAAAAACACCTACCCACCCTTTTTGGCGCTCAAACATTTTCTTAAAGACAGTACTTTTTATCAAAAAACTATTAGTCTTAAAAAATGCACTAATAATACACAATTTTATACAATGTTTCAAAATAGTTCCTACTATACCAAATAAAAAAAAAAATTTAAAAATACTTTGTGACTACTTCGTAGATATTGAATCATATGCATATATTATACTAAATCAAGCTATTTGATTGTGCCTGATTTTCAAAAATGGGTTGATAGAAATAAAATCATTCAAGCCAGGTTCCATAGAAGCATTTAACTTCAATTGCCAGAGTGATTCCTTACTTTCCAGCAACAAATCATTATCTCCTCCATGTTCATTCATAAAAACTCTATCAATGAAAAAAACACAAACTTTTTAAAATTGATGCATTTTTCTGAATGTATAAAAAGAGCATTATGAATGTCCTTATTCCTGATAGTCCTTACATGTTCACTTATCCTGTCCCTCAGCCTCCGGATGATTTAGCATAATATATGCATATGATTCAATATCTACAAAGTATTCACAAAGTATTTTTTAAAAAAATTGTTTTTATTTGGTATAGTAGGAACTATTTTGAAACATTGTATAAAATTATGTATTCTTAGTGCATTTTTCTGTATTGCAATAGCATTCATTAGTATTTAACTAGCTCGGGAGGAATGTTTGAACAACTCTGAAGATGCCTTTGGATTATTTGGCAAAAGCTCTTAGTTGTTTAAATTGCAAGTTGTTCGAACTGCAATAAAGGGTTAATTTCACCGGTTTCGGTATTTGTTTTTATTTTTTTTATATCTAAAACTATACTACACTGCCATAGCAATGATAGCCATCTTGACTGCGCTCATTTAGAGACTTAGAAAGTCCCAGGAAATGTCACATATATATCATAATTCGATGCCAGCAATACTTTCTCCAAAGACACTACCAACAGTTCTCAGATGTAGACCTGCACATGATTTGAAGCAAACAGAAAAACAGGGGTGTCATTAAAGGAGTACTACAGGCAGAAACTGAAAAAATATATATTTTTATCTTTACATGAAGTTCTACACAATCTCAACCTGCCATCAGCATGATGGTTACGCATTACTCATTTTATTTATTTATACATTTATAAGTGATTACTAGGTTAATGACTCCATGGGACCTTTTTAATCCTAGCCATGCTTCCTAAATAAATCTGACAAGTTTTGATTTACTAGGGTTAGTTTAAGGAGTATATGTAGGCTTGGGTATGGTTGGTCAAGCATTTACAGCTTGCCTCATGTCTAATACAGACACAGATGTCAGACCTGTGGTAAATTTCTGATTCCCCACCCAATGGTCCAAGTTACGCTTTAATTGGGTTTGGTTATTTGTTTAGTTATTTCTAATCCTGAATGTGCTCTTGGGTCAATCACACTGACATGATTTTGTTTTCATGGAAAGCTCCTTCTTGCCCATAATGCACTGTGAAGACACAGCCATTAAGACTATAATGTCCAGTCTAGCCTGTCAGATCACTGTCCCATTTGCTCAAAATGGAAGTAGTAAGAAATACTGTCAAGTTTTAGAATCCTCAGTAAAAATATCAGTGACTTTTTTAAAGTGCCTTTTACTTGTTTCCCACACTTGTGTCATACACTCTGTAAATAGTTATTGCAAAGGGGTAACTAAATAATTGTGATAATACAGCCTTTTTAAAAACATAATATTTTGTGAGTTTCGGGAGCTTCCTTCCACCTTCTGTCCTTCCTTCCCTAAGCCAGCCACAGTGTCATATTTTCTGGCTTGCAAACTTCAGATGATTAGTGAATTTGCTCTCAGTAATCATCAGTTTTATTCATTTAAAACTATAAATAACTCAATAGTTGATGATCTCAAGAAAGACAAAGAATGGGACTTCCAAAATGGCTGCACACTGGGCAACAGCTTAATTTCAGCTCTTCCAGTGCAAAAACAGAAACTCAGAATAGACAGCCAGTAAATTTGTTTTCTGGGTAAATTTCAGTAACTGGCTAGTAAGTGTATTGCCTGAATGCCAGCAAAAAAAAAAAAAAAAAAACCATCAGACAACCTGAAAGAAAATCAGCCACAAAAGGTGAGGAAAGAAACACTGGCTGGGAAGAATTTTTCAGCTGTTCAGCAAAAAGCAGTGCAAGTTCCAGTTTTGGTGCAAGACATGACTTCCAGTAACCTAAAGGAAAAAAATAAGTCAAATGTACTCAGAGATGATTAAAATAAATGAAACCCTGATGGAGTATATCCATTCAAATAAGAAAAGGCTGGATAAAATGGAACAAGCTTTAGACAGATATTCAGATGAGGTGATAAGATTGCAAAAATCAAAGGTTGAAAAGAAGAAAAGGCTGGCTGAATATGAGACTGCCCAAGAGAGATGTTTCAAAAGATAATACAGTAGAGGACAGAGAATGTAGAGAAACCTGAGATTTTCAGCTCTACCACAGAAGCTGGAAGGAACAGACTGAATTAATGTTATGAATGCACAAATAAGCAATTGGACTGGTATTCCACAGCAGTAGTGGTTAATTGGAAGGATATTTCATGTGTATGCTCCAAACCTGGCCATGGAAAAGCAACCCAGATTTTTAATAGTAAAGATGCAATCCTACCAGCAGAAGGAGTTCATTTTGACAAGACTTTGGTAGAAGGACAAAGTACTAAAAGTGGGAGACGGTAGCGTGTTTGCAGAAAATGATTAGTCACTGTACACCAGGCAGAAGAGGAGTAAATTTATTCCACTAATCAAGGAATGTTGAGAAGCAGGCATGAGAGTCAAATGGCTGTATCCACCTATCTTCAGAATATTCTTTCCTGGGGGAGGGGGGGGATGATATTTTGATGCAGAACATGTTAAGGAAGAAATACAAAAGTTTGCCCAACAAAAAGTGAGTTGTGAAACAGAAGAAGATTTTGCTTCTTCTTCTGGTAAAAAAAAAAACAGAGAAAGACTGTGCCAGTGAAACCTTTTCCAGTGTTTCAACAGAAGATTCCTGAGAGACTGTGCCAGTGAAACCTTTTCCAGTGTGTCAACAGAAAATACCTGACAGACAGAAAAAAGCACAAGAGTTGACTTGTTGACTTGAAGAACCAAGAGTATGTTGAAGATGAAGCAGAGACTGGATTTGGGAGATGGAGATAAGCAATAATAAAACCCTCAACTCAGATATTGACAAATAAATGTGGGATTATAAAGTATTAATCATATTTGTGAAACATGATAGAACAAGAAAACCTGGGAATATTGGACTGTTTTGACTTTGTTAAACTTGTAATGGACTGTAAAGTATATGCTCTACTTCATGTCATTAATATTTGTTGGAACATTTAGGAGAGGAGAAGAGGAAGGAAACAGTTCACTATATAAGTAAACAAACTTTTGTTCTTAATTTGTTCTTAAAAGTAATATGTTGGAGGTGTGATGGGGAAAGAAAGAGGTAGCTGGGGATATATTTTCTGGGAGTGTAATGAGTTGGCAGACTTTACAGATTTCCTGCAGAGTGGTCTGTAGAAGATACTGGGTGAGCAAACTGGTGTAACTAAGGAAAAGATTTTTTGAGCTATGATACAGAATTGGAATTGGCTAGACATATGGCCTTGCTGAGTCTAATTATGGCAGCTGTCAAAAGCTTTGTAGTGAATATAGTAACAAATAAAACAACTGGAACTGGGATCTTTAGAAAATAGTAGCAAATTACATAGGAAAAATGGGAATTGTGGGAACAATACAAACAGAGGAGGAACAAGGTTTAAAAAGGCAGGATTTGAAAGAGCTATGTAATGTTTGACTGACAATGACTGGATAGATTATGTGATGTGTAATGCTTGCAACTAAAATGCATGTCAATATGGTTTGTTTTCATTTATATAAATGTATGATTGCCTATGTCATATGTGATAATTTAATAAAGATGTTGCTTGCTAAAAAAAATAAAAGTTGCTTTTACACGTAAAAAAGAAAGATAAAGAATGCAGCTTTTTATGACAGCAAAAACTGAGAAAAATATGAATTTTGAGCCTGAACAGCTTTATGATCCAAGTGAGTGTGAAATACAAAAACATTATAGTTACCTTACTGTTATGTATTTTCATTGGCTAGAGACTCTTTGATATGATAGGCAAAATATTGTAGGAGCAAAATATACAAATTCCTAAAGAAAGTATCATGGTATTTCATTCAGCCCAACATGGTGGACACTGAGGATGTTGATTAGGACAGAAATACCACCATGGGGAAAAAGCTGACAAGTCATACTTTTATAATATGTGGATGTGTGTGGACCATTCTCTAGGGTGAAGAATATACTTTTTGACAAGGAAATGCTGCCTTTAGGACATAAAATAGAAGTTATGTTCTTACCATAACGTTCCATGTTAGTTGTCTTCTTCTCGCCTTCTTTCTTGCTGGATGGGTTCGGAGCCGACCTCGGCTCCGACTCGGCCACTCTAAAAGCTCGAGAGTTGGTTCCACCGGCTCGAGGCTCCCCCTATATCCCACAATGCTAGGCGTGAGTTACCTCAGATCTCGTTTGTAAGCTAGGCCCAGCTTATAATAGCAATAGAATAATTATAAACAAAGTCCACCTCTATAAACCAGGGAGAAGAGAAGGGTGACCTACATCCTGATCCAGGAAAATATGCACAGCAGCATATACCTAAAGTAAAGAGGTGGTAGAAAGAGAGGTCACAATCAAACTCCTCTAGGTCTGTCCAGGCCAGGGGAAGGAGGTGGGGCCTTAAGAAAGAAGGCGAGAAGACAACTAACATGGAGCGTTATGGTAAGAACATAACTTCTATATGTTAAGTTGTCTATCTCGCCTTCATTCTGCTGGATGGGACCGTCCCTAGCACCTTGTCCCGGGTGGCCTAACGGAACAGACTCTTGAGAACAGTGGAACCAAAGTTAGCTCTATGCCTAGAAGCTAAATCCAACTTATAATGAGAAATGAAAGTGTGAGGAGTAGCCCAAGTAGCCGCTGCACAAATGGTGTCAATAGGCAGTCTGTCTTGGAAGGCTATAGAAGTAGCCAAAGCTCTGGTGGAATGGGCTTTAGGTTTGTTAGGCAGCTTTTGGTGTCTAATTTCATAAACAAGGGAAATCAGAGATGTTAGCCATCTAGATAATGATACCTTTGAAACTGAAAGTCCCTTTCTGCCTTCTGCATAAGAGACAAACAGCTGGTCAGATTTTCTGAATTGTTTGGTTCTATCCAAATAGTACCTTAACTGACGATGAACATCTAGCCAATGCAATTTTTGTTCAGACCTGTTAGAATATTCTGGAAAAAACACAGGGAGGTCAATGCTTTGATTCAGGTTAGGCCGAGGCTATCTTAGGTAAAAAGGACGGATTGGTTCGTAAGATACCCTGTCCTTATGGAACAACAGATAAGGAGGTCGACAGCTGAGTGCATGAAGTTCTGAAACTCTTCTAGCTGAAGTAATAGCTACCAGAAAGAGTGTCTTCCATGATAGCAATTTTAAAGAACAGGAGGCTGCAGGTTCGAAAGGGGAAAGAATCAAAGAACTAAGAACTAAATTTAGGTCCCAAGGAGGAGGAGGATTTCTTATAGGAGGTCTGAGTAGAAAAACTCCTTCAAAAAGCTTTGCAAAGCTTGTGGGACATTATGGCAGACTCTGAAATGCCCACATGAAAGTTAGAAATAGCTGCCAATTGAACTTTAAGAGTAGAAGGAGATGAACCTGCATGGAAGAGTTCAGCTAGAAAATCAAGGACCATTTGGATGGAAGCAGTGAAAGGATCTATGTCCCTTCCTTGAGCCCAATAGGCGAAACGTTTCCACTTACTCAAATAAATCTTCCGAGTGGAAGATTTATGGCACGCTATCAAAATATCTCGAACAGAGTGAGATATTTGAGGAAGCCTGGCTAAGGTTGGAATAGGAGGAACCAAGCAGTGAGGTTCAGAGAGGGAAGGGAGCGATGAAACTGACCCGACTGATGGATCAAAAGATCTGGAACTAGGTCCAGATGCCAAGGTTGCTCCAACAGAAAATGATGTAGAAAGGGGAACCAAACCTGTCGAGGCCAGTAAGGAGCAATGAGGATCAAGCAGGCCTTCTGAGCGATAGCTTTCTGTATCACTTGAGAGATTAGTGGGAAGGGAGGAAATGCATACAGAAGTCCCCGGGGCCAAACTTGGACTAGAGCGTCTCTGCTGGGCTGGCCTGGTAGCGGGAATAGGGTGAAATAATCTCTGCTCTTGCTGTTTTGGGGAGTAGCAAAAAGATCGCAGCAAGGCTGACCCCACTTGAGAAAAATTTCTCTCACCACAGAGTCTTTCAGAGACCACTGTGAGGCATGAGGATAGCTCTGCTCAACTTGTCCGCAATTTGATTGGACTTCCCGGGGATGTGCGTTGCTATCAGAAATCGCTGAGAAGAAATCGCCCATTGCCACAGTCTGAGTGCTTCTCGACACAGGGGGTAGGACCTGGTTCCGCCTTGTTTGTTGATATACCACACTACAGACATATTGTCCGTCTGGATTGCTATCGTTCCCAAGGGAAGAGAGTCTTGAAGGGCTTGCAACGCTAAAAGCACTGCTCTCATCTCTAGAACATTTATGTGCAAGTGGCATTCGTCTGGTTGCCATGTGCCCTGGACAGTTCTGCCCTGATAATGCCCCCCCCCCACCCGATCAGGGAGGCATCCGGTGTCAAAGTAACAAACGGAGGAAGGTACAAAGGTCTTCCCAATAAGAGCTGAGGGGAAGACATCCACCACAGAAGATGATTTCTGCATGTTTGCGTGATCATAATGGTATGGGACATCGGAAGTTGCTGGTATGACCATTGTGTGAAGAGCATCCATTGAAGGATTCTCATGTGGAACCTGGCTAATGGAAGCAGAGGTATGGCAGCCGCCATAATCCCCAACACTTTCAGAACTAACCTGGCTTTGACTCTGTTGCTGCTGAAGAGGAGTGAGACCAGTTTGTGTATGTCTGCTATTCTCTGATGTGTTAGTCTTGCAGACATGTTGACTGTGTCTAGATTTGCGCCTATGAAGGTAATAGTACGACAAGGCGACAAAACAGACTTTTCGCAATTTACTGAAATGCCTAACTTTTGACAAATGCGAAAGGTGTAGTCCCTGGCCATTAGGAGAAGATGCTTGGTGGGAGCTGTGAGGAGCCAGTCGTCCAAATATGGAAACACCTGGAATCCTTGACGTCTCAGGTGAGAAGCTACCACTGCCATGCATTTGGTAAACACCGGGGCAGTGGTGAGACCAAAGGGCAGGGCCCTGAATTGAAAATGACTGGTTCCCAGCCTGAAGCGGAGGAATCTTCTGGAGCATCTGTTCATTTTTATGTGATAGTACGCATCATGAAGGTCTATAGAGCACATCCAGATTCCCTTTCCCAAAAGGGGAAGGATGGACTGCAGCGTGACCATCCGAAATCTTGTTTTCTTGACTGACTTGTTCAAGATACTGAGATCCAAAATTGGTCTCCAGTCCCCTGTTTTCTTTGGAACTAAAAAGAACCTGGAGTAGATTCCGGATCCTTTCTGGTCTGCTGGAACTGGCTGAATTGCTCTTTTTGCAAGCAGCTTTGAAATTTCCAAAACTGCAAGATCCCTTTGAGCAGGTGGAACATCTGGAAGGATTTTTGATTGGTTTGGAATGCGAACGAAGGGAATGGAATAGCCTTCGGAAATGATGGACTGTACCCATTTGTCTTGAGTCAGGGATAGCCAGGCTTCTGGGTACAGTGACAATCTTCCCCCGACTGCCTCTGAAGGTGGGCAGTCGGGCAACACCTCAGGGATGCTGAAAGGGCTTATCAGAGAAGGCTTCTTGATTGCCCTGGTTCTGCGGACCCCCCCTGCCTCTAGGGCGACGTCTACCATTGTTGTTCCCCCCTCTGCCTCTGGCGGGGAACCGACTCTGTGCGCCTGGCGAAGTCCCTTGAGATTGTTTGCGGAACCACATTTTCCCACTTTTCTGGCCTTTGGGGTAAGGCCTAGAAGGAGTAGAAAAACGGACTCTGACGGCAGAAAGAGTCTTGCCATCTGTCTCGCACCTAGTCAAGGTTTCTTTCACTTGAGGACCAAAGAGAGATGATCCATCAAACGGGGAATTCGTGAAAGACGTTTTAAAGGGGTCCGCAAAGTTGCATAGCCGCATCCAGGCATGCCTGCGTAAGGCCACACCTGTCCCTGCGGCTCTGCTCGCTCCATCAGCCGCATAAGAAAGGAGGCGCATGGAGGAGTTAGCTATGGAGTTCAGGGTAGCCAGCTGGGTGTTCATCTTGTCTTGAAAACCTGCAGCCGTAGGATCCTTCAACATGTCACTCGCTTCTTTGATCAAGTCTCTTTGAAGACGTGTAAAATGGCATAGGTAGTTCAGCGAACGCATAGCAAAGGTCGCTGATGAGAACATCCACTTCCCGTACCTGTCCATAGACCTAGATTATTTGTTAGGGGGATGAACAGGCACTGAAGGATCAGCTAGTTCCTTCTTGGTGGCAGCAGCTACCACCATAGCATCCACAGAAACACCTTTTGTGAGAAATTGCTTGTCAGTTGGTGCTGTTATAAATTTGGAGGGTCTCCTGGGGGTAGGGTCCACTGAATCAGGAGCCGTCCAAGCCTTCTTTGCAACCACCTGCATTAGGGGATCAAAGGGGGGGGACACCCAGGAGGTGGAAGGGCGAGAGCCAAACGCCTCAAGATACACAGATTCATCCTCCGAAGGGTTAAGGGCTGGCCAATTTTCCCTCTGTTTCAGGATCTCTAGAATGTCTGCGAAAGAGACATCTTCAGAAGGGGAACGTGGGGAACCCTTGGAATCCTCTAAATCTGTGTCAGAGGTGACAGACTCAGATGAGTCTATGTGCTTCCTCTTACACTTTCTCTTCCTAGGGGGCTCCCCTGCCAATTCAGGAGAGGCCTCGGAAGAGGATGAGATCCCCACAGGGGATTCTTGAGGAGCTTGCTCTCTGCGGTCTGGGATGAGGGAGTGAGTCGACATAACCAAAGGCACCGAAGTGGGAGGGGCGGATGGAGCCGACTGTGGAGTCGAACAAGGTTCCAACACACTCCGCATGACCTCGAATGCACCCCCGTCAGGCAGAGCCAGAGGTCCCGCTCCGAAAAGCTGAGAACCTCCTCGGCACCGACAGAGATGGCTCCGAGGCCGATGTCGGAGCCGAACTCACCAGCGCCGAAGCACCGAGAGGGAGAGGGGGTCGGACAAGGGTCGATGCCACTCACCCCTCGAGCCGACGAGGGAAGCCCGCACCGAGATTCTTCAAAAGAAGAAATCGAGCCGACGACGGAGCCGAAGACAAATGTATCAGCTCCGGCTACCACAGTCTCGGTCCCGAGGATCGCCCGGCTCGAGCTCAAAGGAGTCGGAGGAGGAATATTTATTGGAACAAGTTGAGGCATCGACTGATGAGTCGGACTCTGAGCATTTGGGCCAGTGCCTCGGACTTCAAAAGTCTACTCACTACCCTCTGGAGGTCGTGATCCGAGAGCCTCGATGACCTGGAGGAGTGAGATCTATGGCTCCGTTCAGACAGCAGGGGAGATGCTGGAGCCGAATGAACGGAGCCAAGGGACGGTGACCTCAATCTCTTTCTAGATGTCGGCTCCGATGGTCTGATCGAGCCGACCCAGGAATCTTAATGCCTCGGCTCCAGCCGGAGCCGAGGAAACCACGGATACTGCAGTCAAAGACTCATCGGCTCCAGCCGGAGCCGATGAAGCAGTAGGCTTGGCCTTAGGCCTCGACTCTGAAGCTGGAGTCGAGGTCTTAGAAGCCTTAGAAGGTTTCCCCGATGACACAGAAAGGGAACCTTCAGGCTTAATTAAACCCCTCAAAATGAGTTTATTTTTTCTCTCCTGCAGGACTCTAGGGCTGAAGCCGTGGCATACAGCACAAGAGTCCTGAAGGAATAAAGGTCCCAGGCAATACACACAAGAAGTGTGACCGTCTGTCAGAGACATTTTCTGACAGCACGAGTCACACTTCTTGAAGCCTGAGACCTTTGTATCCTTGGACATATTCAAGGAACCGAAGTGTAATCACACACAGAAAACACACACACACAGATTACACTAATAAGGTTCAAAGGGAATTATTTAAACTAAAGGTAAGTTAAATAAGAACTCCCTAATTAAAACACATACACACCCTAAGGATAGGGAAGGAAGGGCCCGAAGGCCTTGGGAAAGAACTATAAGTTCTTTAGAAAAAAAGGGGGCTGGATAAAAGGTAGAAGGGATAATAAGTCCACTACACTAAAGGGAAAGAAAATACACAGAGCTAGCCTAAGTCTAAGAATTTAAACTAGTCTAACTTTCACTAACCTGGAGCCGGTAGAAAACACACCTCGATCGCTGAAGCGGCAAACGAGATCTGAGGTAACTCACGCCTAGCATTGTGGGATATAGGGGGAGCCTCGAGCCGGTGGAACCAACTCTCGAGCTTTTAGAGTGGCCGAGTCGGAGCCGAGGTCGGCTCCGAACCCATCCAGCAAGAATGAAGGCGAGATAGACAACTTAACATCTATCATTTAAAAAGCAATTAGAGATAAAAATGGCTGAACAGTATGGTTATTGTTTGGAATCAAGACAAAATTTGCATTGTATTAGTCCAAAGACTTAATAAATACAGTGCATTACCCACTCCTTACTTTTAAATAACTTGTTTCTGCAATGCCAAAATACTATTTATCCAGTACTAGATGAAAGAACAGCATTTTTAGTAGATAAAGTTGAGTGAATAAAGTTCCAAATGCTATTAGGAAGGTGCAGATTCCTTACACTTTTGTTTTGCACTTTATCAGTATCAAAGGTGTTCCAAAGAGATGCTACTCAGGAAACTGCAGGATTCAAATGTTTTGTAAATGTAGCTGGTGATCTATTTGTGTGGAGGATCAGGCACAAGAACAGAATGATAAGAAACTGAAGCAGCTACTGAACATATCACAACTGCATAATTTTAAGTTAAATAAGTAAAGGAAAAAATGGGAGTGACACATGTGAAAAAGGTCCACAAACAAATGTCAGAGGGACTGAAGCCTGATACAGAAAGAGTCAGAACAACTATGCAAATGTCAGATCCAGAGGACAAATAGGTTGCCTGTCAACAGCATTTAGAGGTGCACAAAAATATACCCAAACAGAAATGGAACTGTTAGCACTTGTGTATGGATGCAAGGAATGCCATGAATATGTCTATGGTAACAAAGTTCAGAAGGCAACACATCACAAACCCATTGCAAAGCATATTCTGAAAGTATTTAGGGCACCTTGAGATTACAGAGGATGTTACATTATCAAAAATGCAAAGTGAAAATAGCAATGAAATGATTGATTAAATATCC